>NC_048222.1:67667015-67809295 GCF_002007445.2 Ailuropoda melanoleuca
TCGCGTTCTAAGTCTCCGGCGTCCCAGCCCTCACTTCCAGGGCCGGCACGTCTCTGTCCTTTGTGTTTCCAACCCCGCCAGCCGTCCCGCGTGCGCTCCCGGAGCTCCCTTCTCAGCCTGCTGTCTCAAGCGTGCGGGTCCGCGGTCTGTCCACTCCCCCTTGCAGGTGGCTACCGCTTCCCGGCGCCCTGACACGGCGGCTCCCTCCCCCTTCTGTTTAGCTTCCGATATCTGTGCGCGGTTTCACGGCTCCCCGCTTCGTACCTCGATACTCAGCGCTGGAGATGTTCATTTGTAGAGATCCAGATGTGTCTTCCTGCGTCTCAGGCTGATTCCGTGGATATTCCTGCTGGTCTGGTACCTATCCAGCTCAACTCAGGGGACCGGCTGAAAAAGGCGTCCCCTACTCCTCCGCCATCTTCAATTACTACCGACCCGTATCACTTCTGCTCAAATTCCACTGGTGAGAACTTCACCATGGGACCAGATTCTAACTTCAAGAGGGGCTGTGAAATGTTGTCTATGCGCTGGAAGAAAAATAAAATGGATTTTAATGGATAGCAGTGGTCCCTGCACCAAGCAATACCCCTTTTCCTACATGTCTACGTACCTGCATTTATAAATTTATATAGAGGTAGAACAGTCCTTTGCATGAAAAAAGATCTCGGATCTTTTGTTCTCAATCCCCAACTAAGCTTTAAGATGATTAAGAATGCATTTAATGAACTGTGGAGGCTCAGATTAAGACTGGATTCCAGGATGAAAAATGCACTCTCTCAGAGAAAACCTTTGTAAGGAGTTCAGATCCAGAAGCTGGAATTTCTTGCTGTGGACTCCGTGTTACAGGTCTTAAGTGGAACACCTCCTTCCATTTCTACCCATTCAGCCCTTGTCCTGTGGCAAGGTCATGGCTCCAGCTGGCTGGGCCTGGGTAGGTTTTGGCTTCACGCATAAACTGTCTAGCTGTAGTTACCCTATGGACCTCTTGATGTAAAGTGTGTGGGAAACGGGCTCAGGGGTCTTGTAATTAGGAGTATTAATGTGCATTAGCATCATTTGAAACCACACACCAGTAAGTGTTGAGTACGCAGGTTAACCTCATTAACCATTAAGTAACTGAGAAAATACAAACATTTAACAGATTATTTGCAATACTGGTCTTTTAGTGACATAAGATTTCTAAAATGTGATTAAGTAACATGCTCTAGACAAGAACAATTAGTATTCATTAAGTAATCTCAAAGCACCCTTCAAGTTCTGTAATTTTTTGATGTAGGACTCTTAGGAATTTACAGTGAGATTTGAGAGTTTGGAGGGGGTACTAAGCAGGAGCTTCAGCAAAGTTGCGTCCCAGGACAGTCCTGTGTCAGGTGGAGTGAAGACAAATTGGGTGGAGATGGGGCTGGTGGTGGACCCCCAGTGGGACTGCAGAGAAGCGAGACCAAAGATAGGATCAAGCAAGCAAAGCAGCTCACAGTGCTAGTAGCAACAGGGAGAGCTCCCATGGTCTTTGTAATCCGTGGAAGGCAGGAAACAAGGACTTTCCATTTATCCCTGGTCTTCTCCTGGTAGGTCCACCCTCACACAAACCATTTAGTGGTTTAAGTGCCCAGGGCAGTTAAGGAAGTTCCTGGTCGAAGAGGTAGAAGGCTGCATTTTCATGACATCAGGAATGCTTATGACCTGTTTGAAATCAAGGCCGTATCATTTCCATAGACTTGAGCTTAGACGGCATTCGGACCCCCACGAGCTCTGTGAGAAATGATTGTTGTGTTTTCTTTGCCCCAGTATCTTCCTGGATCATGCTCAGGGATCCCAGCAACATAAACATCGATACACCCTGCTTTCTCTTTTCCTTGTTTTGTGCTCTCTGGAGCAAGTGGGCTGCCATGGGCCCAAAGATGCTAACTGGAGACAGGATCAGAGGCTTACAGGCTTCACTGCTTTAAATGAAGGTAAATTTAGAACATATTTCCCTAGGAAGAGAAGGATTTTCGTCTGGTTTCAGTCCCAGCTGATGCAGAGAAAACTTAACTTGACCTACAGTTTGGTTTAATGATTCTTTCCTGTAATATTTCCGTGCTGAGTTTCTTACCACCAATGGGGGGCAACAGTGATGGAGGAACCCACCTCCCTTCCCACCAGCCTCTAGAAAATAAGCAGTTCCCTTTGTGGCTCTGGTTGGGGGTGGGGAGAGGATCTCTATTTGCCCCCACCTTGATTTTCCTGGCATTCGGGGGGATTTCTCTCCCACTCCTTCCATCTGTATGGGAGAAGCAGTAAAAGAGACAAACCCCAATAACTGTGTGGCAGCCATTGCTTACTGGGGAATGGTCTTAAGTAAGGAGTACCTATTTGCAGGCCTAACTAAACTTTTATAGACTGTGGGCCTGCGTTTCGCATCAGACTAGAGCACTGTTGTTAGTTTAGTAAAATATTTTAGCAGCTTGAAGAAATAATTTTTGCTGTTTGGGTGGGGGAGGTGGTTCTTTTGAGTTGGTTCTTCCCACATGCGCAGAAGCTTGTCAGTAATTAAAGAAGGCTACTTGACAGCCAGCCATCCTTCCTTGCAACTTTCTCTTTTCTGGACTTGTATTACACACACTCCTGATTTTCCTCTTACCATGCAGGACATTCCACCTTGGAATTTATTCCAAGCATATGCTCGTCTTCCGGGGCCATAAGATTTTGAAATTTCTCAAAACGGACTCTAAGGTTACCCCATTTTTTAAACTGCTTCTGATCTTATCCACCCCCTCACCCCAGCCATGGCACCAAATGCTTTGGTATCATCAAATGTCTCCCATATTTTTATCTCTAGCTCAGACCTCCTTTCTGAATTCAATATCCATATATCAAACGCTCTACTCTGCTTTTCTAAGCAGGTGTATTGAAGCACCTCAAACTCAAGGCGTGTGAGACAATTCAGAATCCAGCCCTCTTCCTAGGACTGCTCCTTCTCCTGTGTTTCTCATTTCAGTGAACCTGTAATCAGTGGGTATAAAAAATGAAGGTTGTCCTTCACACCTCAAGTTCTCTTACCCTTCTGATCCAATTCATCTCTGAGTTCTGTCAATGACCTCTTAAATATTTCTCAGACCCCTCACTTCTTTCCTTCTCTGTTGTTAGACCCCTTCCCCCTCCCAGCCCCATAGTTCTGGTATATACTCTGCCAGCCTGCATTCCTACCCCCAAATCTTGTATAATTATTTTCTCACTACATAGCCTGAGTGGCCTTTTGTTGACTCCACTTTGCTCAAAACCATTTGGTGTTTTTTCTCTGTTCTTGGACAAAGACTAACATCCCTAACAGGGTTTCTAAGGCTCTGTGTGATCTGGGGACAAGCCCTACTTCTAGCCTAAACTTGTAGCATGGGGGTCCTTTCTTGTTCCACACAACCCATCATATCTTTCCTCTACTTAAGAAGCTCCATTCTTTCGCTTGCCTCCAGATGTTCTAGAACGAAAGATTCCCTTTGCCTCCAGCTCACTATTTGCTTTAATATTTCCTACTGACTCTCAACACCCGTTTAGATAACAGGGTGGAAGATTTTGTGATACCCTAGTGCCAATACAGTGTCTCTACCTTGAAGTTCTCTGATGACAGACACCATATCTATGTGGCTCCTGACTGGATTTCTGGGAAGGATGGAGTATAGGGTGAGTGGTATACAGCAGGTGCTCAATGTGGAGCCAACTGGGAGAAAGAGTTTTGTCCGGGGTGGTCTTTGTCACAGTTGTTTAAATCCTGTAGATCAAAAGAGTAATTTTTCTCTTCCAATGGTTTATATCTTTTACTTATTTTCTTCCCTGGAATCATCTTTATTATATTTTCTTTTCCTTGCTTCTGTATCTTAAAGATTTTTTTTTTCTCCCTGATTGGGAATTAGAGATTTCAAAGGAAAAATCGCAGGACTTTCTTTCAGTTGGTGTGTGGATACACGTGTACCTTGGTGTCTTCATTCAGCATCATCCCTTAAATTTTATTTATCTCACCAAGGCTTTCCCATCAGTTATTATTTCACAGTTTTTGGAAACATCTTCCAACAGAAGTTCTGTCTGAGTCAGTCTTCACAAGACATGATTGCTGTCATCTTTCACCCATGGCACACTTCTTAGATTCATTTAACTGCGTCTAACACATTTACTCCTACAACAAGCTGTGTGGGATTATCAGAGGTAGTCACTCAAGCAAGTAAATTTCCGACTAGTCATTTTGTGCCCAACACCTTGAATAGCTGGATGCCGCTTTTCTTGAAAGGCTGAAGGCATGTGGTGCTTGGTGACAGAATTTTCAGTGTTATATTAGACCATGCCAGGCAGCAGATGGCATGGGTCATCATAAAATTTATCTTTGATTCTGTTTCATTGTTCGCTAATATCACCATAATATTTGTGAAACGGCTCTCCATTATGCTCATTTTTTCTGTCTCCTTGTTTAAAAACCTGTAAAGCCCAGCGATGCTGACGCCGAGCAATAATTCTTTCCCGTGTTTTCATTGGTACAATCCCTACTCCCCTCCCCTGCCCCCCGTCAAGGCCTTGGAGAGCATATCTGCAAAGAAATTACCTTGTAATAGATGTTTGTCTGTCTGTATATTTGTCTAACCATCCATCCATCTGTCCGTCCATCCATCCATCCATCCATCCATCCATCCATCATCTATCATCTAGTATCTTTTCGTCTTCTTCTTCCTTGACATTTATTTAGAGTAATCTCATCCTCTTGCTTCTTACTTTGTATAGTTCCCCTGGAACTGGTTCAGTTCTTAGAGTAGGTACATGGTGTGAAGGAATCAAAAAATGGATTTCGTACCCTTTACCACAGAGATTGATTCAGGCAGGTTACAAAGCTCAATGTAGGACAATAATGTTTGGGTTCAGAATTTTTATATTTTAAAAACTGTTGGGGAAAAATGTGTGTGTGTGTGTGTGTGTGTGTGTGTGTGTGTGTGTGTGCATGGGTGCGTGTGTTAGGAGGATTGCTGAGAGGAGAGAATTTGGGCCCGAGAGCTGTAAAAGCCCTCTTATCACCACAACTGAAGAGTCAGATTGTCAGATGATGAAGCCCAAACAGAAAGAGGCAGAACCAAGCAGTAGTCTGAACTTGAATCCTGATTTTACCATTGGAAGTTCCGGATCCAGTTGCACATAAACCAGCCTTACCTCCGGACCTCTCAATATATGTCTCTATTTCATTTTTGGGTTAAGCCCATTTGAACGTTTTCCCCGTTGTAACCAAAAGTGTCCTGGCTAATACATTTCTCTTTCATCAAGCTAAGGTGGTTGCTACCCTAAAGGTACTGAGAGAGAAAATACATCCTAGCTGTCAAAGTTGTCATGGGAGGTAGCAAGTTCCCTAGAAGTGTCTAGAGCCAGGCATATGTTTGATAGTGATGCTGACCCCAGGATGGCTGGCGCCAGATCAACTGCCATACACCATGGCCCTTTTAGGCCCCATCCGTTCCTGGATATCTATGATACCAAAGGCTGGACCATTACATTCTTGTATATTAAAGTGAAGTATCTTGATGGCTGGCTTTTGAAGATTATTATGGAGTAGAAACCTAAAGTTTTTGGTATCTGAAGTGTCCTTGGAGTTTTAGATTTATTTCCCCGAGTGTTATTTCAACATATGATGCCCTTCTTTCAGCGTACTTCCTGCTCTTGGCCTGGACAGTTTGGGGCATCACCATCTCATCTAGGTGTTACTAGCACTCTTGAGCTCTCCGAGAGGTCTGGGGTGGTGCAGCTGAATCCATGAACGGCCCCTAGGTTTTGGAGACACTGCTTACACAGCCACATTTTCTGAAAAGGAATTTTAGATCTGAAAAGGTATAACATTATAGCACTTTCATTGACCATTAAAAAAACATTTTTGTTGTTGTTGTTCAGAATTTACAAGGCTTCCAAGCTCACTGAGGGGCACTTTCATCTAAAATGAAAGCTTAACATTTATAATCCCTTTATTTAGAGATATCCACTTTGCAAAATTTTTACACATTTTAATCCTGTCTTATTTTCCGTATGAAAACTTTCATATTCTACAGTACAAGTAGTTTGCCCTGCTTCTCTTATTCTGAACATTCTATTAAATATTTTCCCATCTCCTTACCAGCTATTCAGAATTTTAATGGCTGTACAATTTCCCCCTCTCTGTGCATTCCACACGTGTTGGCCGTTACCCTATCGTACTTTGTTAGATCTCAACTCATTTTGTTAAGAGGTGGCTGTCCACCTTCGGTTCACCATTACTGTGTTCACATAATTAAATCTGTGCTCCGAATTTTAGAAAAGATGGGTGTATTGTGTAAGGCTTGCTCTCCGATGCATTCGTTTGTTATTACTTTTACGTGTTTGTAATTTTTGAGTGCCTACTAAGGGCATGGCATCTTCTTCTGAGGCATGTTTCACAGATCGCGAAAATTATGCTTTAGAACATTTGTTTAATGATAGCTAAATTTCACACTTGCAAAATTACAAAAAGCTGTGTAAAGATTCAAGGGTCTTTGAAGCCATCTTTGGTTCCACTTACTTGTCATTATTTAATCAGAAGAGAGCCTTATTGGGACACATATGGTGTAAATAGTTCAAAAGATATTTAGATGTTTTCATGACAGAGGATTTTCTTACACTTCAGTCCTTAAAATGTGGCATTTTATTTTTCCACAGCTATGCACTTTTTTTAAAGTTGGTATGTCCTTTTTTTCTTCAACCAGAAATTAGCCCTATTTTTTTTTCTCTTTCCACAGGAAATTTTTCTTTTGTATGGAGTTCTTCTGGTTGCAGTACTGTGTGTTTGTAAAAGAAACATGCATGTCTTTAAAGTTCCATCACACAAGAGAGAACTTGTTTCTTTTCCTGATTTGAATGGAATTGAACTTTAAAAGAACAGGTCTTTACATACGCAACTTAGAAATCTTAAAACACTGAATGCAAGGAAAGCTCTGCTTATCCCACCAAATGTTGGCTGAAGAGGCTCAACTGGAGACTGCAAGAGAATGACAGAGAACATTCGGACTCAGCTAAACACTTTTCCAGCTCTCCTGCATTTATCAAGGGTAAGTGAAACTTGGTGGACTTCATTTCCTAGGGGGTTTATTACTTCTTCACTCCCGAGCATAAATTATTCTGAATTTTAATTTCAGGTTTGGGGTTTGATATATTCTCAGACTAAAATCAACATTTTCTCCCTTCTAACATGTCTCTTTTGCATACTATGTGGGTACTCATGAATTACGGGTGTAAAACTGGAAAATAAAAGGTGAGACGAATTCCTTAATACCCCAGGAGAATTTTCGACGACTTTGAGATTTTGCGTGAAGCACTTGCTGTTTTTTTCTTCTGGTCTCGCTGGTGTGAAAACGGACCCAAAATCCCGACCGCACTGCTGCAGGATTCACATTCGTTAATAGATGGGAAAGAGATATATTTTCACTTCCCTTCTTGTCTTTCAAACTTCTCCTCTTGGATCTACCATGGGCTACTTAAAATAGATCCGCTTACAGCCTGCTGCAGGGCCTCTATAAAATGCCATCCTTATACCCAACCTCACTTCTATTCTCAGCAGCTCTCACCTGGCCCCTATTTGGAGATATAAAGACCTCCTTATCTATTCATTTAGAAGCTGAGTTTTGCCCTTGATGTTACATTTTATATTGATTATCAATTAACTTTTAGGTTGCAGTTAAGCTTAAGTACTTTTCACACATAGGGAGTACACCACACACTGAATTTTTGTAATAGAAACTTCCCTGAGGGTAACATTTCTATTCAACTGCAGTATATCATACGAGCGCCTTTTATGGTATCTTCAGTTTGTGGACAAGTATATTCAATATGATTTGTCCAACTTTATTTATTATGCTATAAAGTTTACTTTCGACATTTAAAATGCTCTTCTTGATATTTAGGTATTTAATGCCAGATATCATGCTATCATTGAAGAATCAAAAGTTATGGAATAGGAATTAGTTCTGGGTTCCGCATTGACAGATGCGTACTTTCACCGTGGCTGGCTTTATGACTATGTTCAAATCAATTAATCACACTGTGTCTAGTATTATTTGAACATGAGGCAATATTATTCTATCTTTATAGAGACCTCGAGCCTTTCCTTAGGATCATAACCACCTTTATAGGCTCTCGCTGAAGGCTGCCCCAAGTTTATGCACACTAAACGTTTTTGAAGTTTTGGTCTATGCAGTACTCTAATTTTTTGATCGAAAATCAGTGGCAACTCAATGTGGGAGCATTTTTGCATCTGCTGGCTGTGCCTCTTAACAGTGATAGAAATAATAACATAAACAACTAATCATAAGTAACGTATCCAAGCCACGCTGCCCTTAAGTCATGAGGCCAGGATTTGGATACCGACTCTTGGACTCCAGAGTCTGAATTCTTTATCTATCGTTTGTGTTGCAAATGTATCAAGTATATCCATTCACTTGTAATTTTTAAAGGAATTTTTACTTAACTGTTTCCAAAAAGGAGGTGATGCAGCTTTCCATAACACATCAACACACAAGACAGTTAAAAATTAGGATAAAACAAGGGTTCGTAAACATAGAAAAATGGAGGTGAAATTATTATAATTAAAACTAAAACCTGCACTAAACTGAGTATTGCAATATTAACAGGAATTTAGGAATGCTCTTGACAGGCAAGGCAAAAAAAAAAAAAAAAAGGAAAATGGGATGGATTATATGGCTCTCGTTTAATAAAAGAAAATATTTATACATTTCTCAGTAGGGTTAAACTTTGTTCTGATACCAACAATTTATAGCATGAATCCTTTCTTCCCTACTTTATTTGTTTGCTCAACAACTATTTATTGGATGCCTTTCATGGCTTCGGTATTATGCTTGTCACTGGGGACTCAGAGGTGAGCAAAATAGTTTTCTGTTCTTACGGAGAATACAGCAGTGGAGGGAATGACCACTAGTCATTAATTATAGAACGAGATCATTGCTACATGGAAAGGAGCACAGTTCTGTGAAAGCACATTACAAGAGAATATGACCTTGACTTGGGGTTTAGGGGATGTTTCACTAAAGAAGTGATGTTAATGCTCAAATCTCCAGGATAAGCAGAAGCTTCTTAGATCCTTGCCTTTCAAGGTGCTGCCCCTAGACCAACAGCCCTGGCACCAGCTGGGAACTTCTTAGAGATGCAGAATGTCAGGCTCCAGCTTGGACCTACTGACTCACAATCTGCTTCTGTTTTAACAAGATGCACAGGAATTTCCTTTGAATATTAAAGTTTGAGAGGCACAGATCTAGGGGAAAGGGTGAGATGGGATAGAGGGAAACAGCGCGTTCAAAGACTCAGTGGTAGGAAAGAGAACTGAGGAACCAAAATACAGGCAAAGTGGCTGCAGTCTTTGTAGTAAAAGGTGGGGGGCTTGGCAGGAGAAGATAGCGGAGATCTAAGCATGCCGGGGCCACCTAAGCAGAGCTCTGTGGGCCTGAGAGACATGAGATCTTTGCAGATTTATAAGCAGAGGAAGAAGATAATCAGATTTGTGTTTGGAAAACATCACCGTGCAGTGCAGAGCAGAGGGTATTTGGAATGGAAGCAGAGAGCCGTTTTGATCGCTATTATGGTGTCCGGGTAAGAGATGATAGTGTGGAGGTGGTGAGAAGTAGAGAGACTTCAGAGATATGTAGCGGATTAAATTAATTGGCTTTGGTTTCATTTGAATATGAGGGAGAAAGTGAGCGAGAGGTCAAGGATTACTCCCAAATTTCAAACTTGCCCCTTCTGGATGGATGACGATATTAAGATAGAAAATCTCTAAAGGACAACCAGATTTGGAGGGGAAATAACCGGTTGGGTCTTAGACATGCTGAATTGCAGGTGTTATTGAGACAGTGGAGAGATCAAGGAGGTTGTTAGAAAAGTGGGTTCTGACTGGTCTGGATTAGAAATATACACTTTAGGGGCGCCTGGGTGGCACAGTCATTAAGCGTCTGCCTCTGGCTCAGGGCGTGATCCCGGCGTTCTGGGATCAAGCCCTGCATCAGGCTCCTCTGCTGGGAGCCTGCTTCTTCCTCTCTCACTCCCCCTGCTTGTGTTTCTTCTCTCGCTGGCTGTCTCTCTCTCTCTGTCAAATAAATAAATAAAATCTTAAAAAAAAAAAAAGAAATATACACTTTAGGATGATACAAATGCAAAAAACCCTCTTCATTGTGCTATCTCTTGAACTGAACTCCAATAACACTTGCTAATTTAATGAAAACATTAAAAAATGGTTTTATTTATTTATTTTTAAAGAGAGAGAAAGTGTGCATGTGAGCAGGGGGAGGGAGAAGGGAGAGGGAAAAAGAGAATTTCAAGCAGACTCGTGCTGAGTGTCGAGCCTGATGAGGGGCTCAATCTCGCAACCCTGAGATATAACCTGAGCTGAAATCAAAAGTCAGGTGCTTAACTGACTGAGCCAACCAGGCGCTCCTTAATGAAAGCATTTTTATGGAGCGTCAGATTAATAGAGTCCAGCCCCACTGTTTTCTATTATTTGAAGTAGACTGTGGAATAGAATTGAGGTAAGCTGAGAGAAATAGTCAATATATTTTTTAGACTTTCTCAAATATTGATTGTCTTGACCACGCTTTGGCAGAAGTTGGATGGAACTCATCTAAAAATTGAATTCCATGTGCCTTAAGCATGAATATTATATGTTGCCAATTGCCTAGTCCATAAGAGACCCACAATAATATTTGAATTGCTGATTATTGAAGTGAGAGCTGTATATTTTAGATATCTGTCGTGCGGGTGGTAAAGCTGGTATTCTATTATGAAAATTAATGAGCCTGATAAACCTTTTCATTCAAATATAGTGTCATCTCACCTCTATGCAGAGAAGGGCTGTAGAGGGGCATCTCAGCTGTGCTAGAGCTGATCTCTAAAATACCTTTGATTCTGCTCAAATATGCAGACAAATACTAGTGTGGAAGATAAAATGTGACTAGAAAATTTAAGTGTAGATTTTATCAATTGACTGGATTAGCCATAAAAATATAAATGCAACTTCTATAGAATAAGTTTACCGGCTGCAAAATATATACCCAAGAGGTTTAATAAATTAACCCATTGCATGGATGGAAGGGCTGGAATCGGGGGTACTTATAATCATTTCTAATAACTGGCACGGTAAGTGCACAGACCAATGAGAAAGGATATCAGTCCTATTGCTGAAGGTGTGCACTGGGACACCTGTTGGTGGGCATTGCTTGAATCAGCTTGGGGGGGTGGGTATTCTGGGAATGAGAAGCCAGGGTGGTAGAAGCATGGTTGGTCCTCAGGGAGTAAGAGCAGTTAGTGGTTTGTGACTATGAAAAGCAGTATTTCATTATCTTAACAGCCAACATGGCCTGTTCTGTTACCTCTTGGCTGAACACCAGCCCTGCCTGAAATTATGAATAGGAAGAAATGAAACCAGTGATCTTTGGTTTGAGTTTGGTTAATATTCTGTGATTATTTTTTAGCAGTGATTAACCTATCGGTTCATCTGCCTTTTAAGCCGCACACAAGAAGCTATGTCGGGGGTGACGGAAGATGCCTGGTCTTCATTGTCTTTGGCAGGAGGGCAATGATGCGACACAACCTAACGGAATGTTGTGTTTACAAGTAAGAAAGGAGGGAAATAGGTGAAATACAGACTGGCTGTGCACTGATATACGTAGAATGTGGTCTTCCAAATGGCTGTTCCAAAGGCCTTTGATTTTCAAAGGGTTTTATGGTCCAGGCTCTGAGAAAGCATTGAGTCAGGGCTCTTAGCTGAGATGATACGATTTAAAGGATGAGGCAACACAGCTTGACATAATCCTGCCATGGAAAGTTTATTGTCCTGACCACTTACTCTCCCGCGGCTACCAGAGTAAAAGAGGCAGATAAGTGAGAAAGAACCATCAGCTGAGTTCAGGTACTGGAAGAAGTTCAGCTTTCTCTTCCTGGGTGCTGACGTAGTTCTGAGACCCCACACTCTTTTTTACCTTCTCTGTCCATCTTTCCACCTGTGTTCTGTGTTCTTGATTACGCTCCCCGTATCATACTGTGACTTTGCCTCAGCTTCTCAAATACACTTAATCTTTAATAATTAAAATCATTTCTGATTATTTCTTCCAAGTGAGAGTTCAAGCTTGGGTTCATCACTTAGGAACCTCGCCTGGGCCTTGATTCATCTGACCATTATCAACCAAGCCTCTTTTCCTAGACTCCTTAATGACTCTTAATGACTCTGCTGCCACGTCTCCTATGTTTGTGGGGATATCAATTGTAAATGATACCAGGACTTTTTGTACCACCCTTTAAGCATTAGTTTAATGCCAGAATTTAAAGTTTATGCTGGTAGAAAATGTAGCTTTCTCTAAAATAACTAGATTCATCTGCTCTGAAAACTTAATTTGATTGATTTATAACCAAAAATATATTAAATTATGATTCCTAAATGCAGATGTTGGTAAATAGAATAACATATGATTAGCACATAAATTGTAGTTTAGTGTTTTTCTTTTGTTTATTTGATGAGTGGTGTGGATTCGATGAAGAAGGACAATCTCAGGATAGAGGTTTAAGGAAAAAAAAGGATCTTATTCCACATGTTGCACTGAAAAAGATTTATTATAGGAGTTTGGCTGTATTTTTGTCTCCAGTCCCTCTTATTCTCAGTAATAGATAATAATGGTCCTACTTATGAGTACTTATATGCACTTATATCATAATCACAAATTAATCAATGTTTCATGTTAAAATTATCAATATTAAAAGAATCTCATTGTTTTCATTTCAAGCTTCAGGATTTTAAGATATATTTTTTGTAACTGAGACTTTTTTTTTTTGCTTTCCCCAAATTAAAAAAAAAAACTTAAATAAAGGAATATCTCTGTTTCTTGAGAACCAGGAGATGAAATGAGCCCACTTTCATATGTAAATACATGTCAAACTTAAACTTGGAATGATTATTCCACTTCCATAGCATTTAATAGGAAATCACGACCTTCAGATAATCTCAAAATTGAGCTAAATTTCATCCTCATCCCCCCAAAAATGGGCATGGTCCTAAAAATTCCAAGTACCCAGGGGACATTTATCACTGATCTCATGGAGGGATGGCTTTAATAGGGCCAAATAGTCAGTTTAGCATGGCCTTAGAGAAAACAAAGATCTCATTCAGTCCAAGGCATTACGGTATTGAAACTGTGTAATTCTCTTCAGTAGGACGTTATGCATTATTTCTCTTACTGTTGGAAACATTTGAGATATAGACTAATTTATCGCATCCTCAACTCTTGTCAGCTTTATAAAATGCTGTTGTTTCGCTTTTCAGATAATTTTTCCTTGTAAAACTTTCCTTCTTTTGTCTCCTAATAAATATGCCCTTTCTAAATCTTTTTTTCTTTGAAAATGGAAAGACTAAAAGGACTACTTTTGTAATTAAAAGTCATTTAAAAATAACCTCAGAAGATTGTTTCTAGATATCAAAACATCTTTATGGTCCCATTTCTATGGCAAGAAAGACAAGCAACTGGGATCCGGTACATTTTACTGTAGTCTACATTAATTACCTTCTATTAAAAAATGACAAAGACCTTTTTGAAAGGGAATCTGGCACTCTTTCCACAGAAATGATGGCAGGCACCCTACTTTGCTGATTTCTTGACACTTCTAATTACCTGTATTCATTTGAAATCGTTTCCTTTGTAGAGAGTTATTGGCATGATTTTCTGAGAACAAGAGGAAAATGGAAAACATTTTAGCAAGTTAAGGAAAAAAAAATCAACAGTATCATTGTTTGCCGCTTTTGTTGAAACTACCTACACGAGTCATTTGAGGGACATGAAGGTAAATGAAAGGTTATACTTTGCCCTGCACGTTGTTGCTGGTATTTGTAATGTCAATAACTGTAGAAGGTTGTCAGGAAACTGGAGAGATAAAGGTCAATAGCAATGACAAATATATCATTGTATGTGTTTGAATATGCAATATCAGCCCAATCTGCCACTGGAGGCTTTCACACCCTGGAAATATCAATCAGGTGCTATATGAAACCCACCCATTGTTCTCTAGTCTCCTAGAATGTAATGGGGAGATCCAAAGATTGAAAACCCATCAGAGATTTCTTTGGGGGGGTGGTGTCATAGTCCTTGCTGAATACACACAGAAATGTTCATGATTGCTGTTAAAAATGGGATTTAAGTGCACATTAAAAGTTACTCCGTCTCTCCAATTGCTTCCCTGCTGGGGAAATAAAACATTTTTCCTTTCGCCAAAACGGGAAGACTCAATTCAGTTTTGTATATCATTGCAATGAGGTAGATGCCAGAGACTTTCAGCGATATAAGCAAAATTAAATATTAACTATGGCTTTCATACAATCTTGACAAAAATTTAGTTGGGCTAATGGCGAACCTTTATGGCAAGTTCTGCCTCCTGTTGGTTTTGACATGTTGGAAAGGGTGGTCATTTGTATTCGATAATAAATTATTTACAAATGAAATGCACAATAGGTTACTTAAACCGCGTCTCTACTAAAAACAGACTTGTTAAAATGCATTTTGTTGGAGCCAAACCAAAGTATTCAGATTCAGTAGACAAACCCATCTATCTTCCTTTTAGGGAATTGTGCTAAAGAATTCACTTAAAACCTTTCGGGAAATGAAAAGCAAAAATAAAATAGCAAGAGATCTTTTAAGTGAATGTGCTTCAACTTGGTCTTGAAGAGCACCTGCAGGACATAAAGGCGGTGTGCTTGGAACACAGAGGGATCGTATTTTATGGATATTACTTTTTAATTTTTGCATCTGCTGACACTCTCCATTAACATGAGATATTTGGAAAAATCTACTCTTCCTGAGACGTTCTGCGTTTTCTTGGGTCTTATGACCCCTTTCCCTAATGCTGACCCAATGCATTAGCCATCCTTCCCAGACGCACACACGGGCCATGTGGGAGGAGAAGTGAAAAAGAGATCTGCTCCCAAGGAGTGCAGAGTGACAGGCAAAAGAGCAGTAAACTCAGCCGCACCCTGAGGTGACAGAATTAGAGAAAAGGCTGGAGGGGACAGAGAGGGCCTGAAGGAGAAAAGAGATGGAAAGAAAGGTAGAAATGATTTAGGGAGGGGAAAGAAAGAAGGGACATCATGAAGGCAAATATAAAAATAATTCAATGTAATAAATATAATTGTTACATAGAAGTGAGATTTACTGATCCTGGAGAGAGAGAGAGAGAGAGAGAAATTGTAGAGTTTGAGAGAAAAATGGGATAATATTTGGAAAGCTGATCAGAAGAGAAAGTCCTGGACAGAGGGAAAGGGAAACAAAACTAGCAGAGTCCCTGATGTTTCCCAGCCAAGGTGTCTGTTCATTCAAGGGACGATGAAACAGAGGCTCCAACCCCCCTGTCCTCTGCACAGGCCACCCGAAAATGCACCTGCTAGAAAGCTGTGTGCCCCGTCCGTTGCGGGGAATCTACAGTGCGCTCATACATTTCCTTTTCACTTTTAAACATTCTAGAGAGTTCATTATGGAGATTTTACAGAGAGTTTTATTTCTAAAGCTCAAATTATTTCCAGGGAAATAATAATTTTCAAAGTCCTCAAGCAAAAACCATAAATGAGTTAAATAGGACATGTTGAGATTGGATTATTTTATCTTTCCCTGGTTTCCTTTTGTATTTGGTTAGTTTTTGATTACATTTCTGACCTTCAGGTAAGACTCCTATGTAAGTAAACAGTCTGGCTAAATTCACCATGTGCTAAATGACAGCTATAGTACTGTCCCCAAGATCTTATTTATTTTGCTTTTTATTTTTTGTAAATTGAAATGATATAAACAGAAGTAGATCCAGGGGCGCCTGGGTGGCACAGCGGTTAAGCGTCTGCCTTCGGCTCAGGGCGTGATCCCGGCGTTATGGGATCGAGCCCCACATCAGGCTCCTCCGCTGGGAGCCTGCTTCTTCCTCTCCCACTCCCCCTGCTTGTGTTCCCTCTCTCGCTGGCTGTCTCTATCTCTGTCGAATAAATAAATAAAATCTTTATATATAAAAAAAGAAGTAGATCCTTACTTTTGTCTTCTTACTTGAAGGTGGAATTTTCTTCAGGAAGGTAACTAAAAAGTTTAAGAACAATAAAAGGGCTCATGTGCACTTGGGGTATGTTAAAGAGAGCTCACCTTTCCTTGTAATTTCAGCAGCCTCCATGCAGGTGCTGGGGACGGTAGAGTCTGGCTCTGTCTATGCCAGGGTGTCTCCTGTTTATAGGCTAACCCCAGAGTGAGGGTTTATATTTTTTCATTTATTTCTTGCCCTCCATTTTTGGGGGATTAAGGCTAGTTTGGAGATGAATGGATAATATAGTACAAGTAGCTTCATATTTCTTGTGATCGCTCTCTCTTTTTTTTTAAAGTTAGTGATCTTTAAGAAATAATGATCGTTTTGCATAACGTTGGGTTATTCTTTCATGTTAGTTGACTGCTATCGAAAATTAGCTTAGTAAATCGTAATTTTCTATTGAATCTATATAATTTTGCAATTGTTTTCTTTCCTTTCACAGTACAATATTTGGACGATAACAGAATTACATAGTCATTTTTACTTTTCTTTCTCCTCTGTTCATTGTTATCACTGATGATTTTAGTCATCAATGACCCACCATGGGAAGCGCTCAGAATTTGCCAAAATTATTCCACAGCTTTTTCTCTTCGGACTGAAAACTTGCTATAATTTCTAAGTGTAATAACCTACTCTACAAGGTGGACATGCTGAAAGATAACTGTAATTCACCAGTGTTAGGGATGGGAGAGATCAGATACAATTTTATTCATATCTATCTTCTCTATCTCTCTATGTAGACAGATAAAGTATTAGCCATGACAGAGTGTGCAGTTGTGAGGAAAATCACAATCTCAGGTCTTTTCTGAGGTAAGAACAGGGTGAAGGCCAATGCTCCAGGGTTGTAGAAGTTAACTTATGTGAACTTACACACACACAGACCCCCTCCCTTCTCCCCCTCTTTCTTTCACACATGCCGCATGAACCAAGTCTTCCAGTCTGAAAGGAAAACAATATCTAGCTTTTAGTGTAATACTAATCTTTTCCAGATATTGTTCCTTCTTCAAAACTCACAATCTTACTTATTAAGAGTCTGCTTAAGGAAATCAAAAATACACAGAATTATTGTTAGGATTTTGATACCTGTCCAAGATATTGTGGTCTGAATGTAAGCAACAGAGAACAACCAAAGGAAGAAAGGAAAGTTAGGTTACCAAACAGAAGAAAATAGAGTGAGGGTTATTGGTAAAAAGTAAAAGCAGTTAACGGGTGGAGAGAATAAAATCAACATCAAGTATAAAAAAAGAAAGGCTTGTTCAACCGTAAGTAAGAAAAAAGATACAGGAGGCCACAGTGGATCACAAGCTAATTTTATGGGTTGAAAACAGAGCCCCGTTGTTCAAAGACAAAATGCTGATAGATAGTCAGCAAAGAATTTAGGGAACATAAATAATCATCCACATTATGTGCATTATTAATCAGTTCCTTGTTATCATACTGTGTTTTTTAGGATCCTTCCACTTAAGTCGAATGTGCAGAATTTGGAGTAGGTCCAGAGGAAGCAGCAAAATAACTAAATGGTTGGGAAACAGTCCCAATGAAACAAGGGTAAAAGAACCGGCCTTGTTTAGTCTGGAGAAGAAAAGACTCGGAGGGAATTAATAGCAGTCTTCAAGTTCATGAAGGAACACAGTCCTTTGCAGGTAGAGGTGAACAGCTGGTCTCTGTTTCCTCTGAGGACAGTACAAGACAGCGGGGTCTTAAATGCCCTAGACGGGATTTAGGCAAGATGTTAGGAAGATCAGGGGAAGTGCAGGAAGAGGGTCCTCAGGATTTAGAATGTGCTGAGGGAATTATTATTATTATATTTTGGAGTTAGTCCAAACTGCAGAACAAAAAGAGAGAATACAATCTACAAAACAGGAGCCTATAGAGGAAAGGAGACAAAGAATGAAGAGTTGTGATCTAGGGATAAAGGCCGTCTGGGATGAAAGAAATACCAAATTCTAGAAGTGTGTAAGAGTTAGAATACTTGAGAAGGGAAAAAAAGAAGGCGATTAAATAGGTAAAGACAAAACCCTGGAAATTTGAGGGTATGGCATGTACTTGGAATAAATGTACAATTTTAACCAAAATTTTGTTTTGGTGGTGGGAGAAGTCTAAGTATTCACGTGTACAATATGTACCAGCTACTAGTAATGAAAAAAAATTCTGTTAGATCAGTATTCTTGAATATTATAAACAGAACTAACAAATGGATTTGCCGTATTTGATGTCCAATTTTATAAAAAACAAAAAAATAACAGGGAAATGGACTAAGTAGCTTCTCAAATCTTATCCAACATTTTGATCTTATGACATGGGAAAATTGTGACTGTGTGCTAAGTAAATGGTGGTATATATATAACACACAAAACCAGATTAAAGAATACACAGGATGTAAAAAGCAGTATTATAATCCAGAAAAAAAATGATTGCAGAAGTCATCAACATCTTTATCACAAGAGATATTAACTGAGTATACAGTGGTCTAGGCTTTATGCAGATCAAACAAAGGAATGTGATCCATGAATTGAAGAAAATTAGAGTCAAAGATTGGTTGTCATTTGATAAGAATGTTGCATTACAGGTATATTACATGGCATTGCAGAATCCATTGCATTTAAAATCACACTTAGGTGTATAAATGACAATTTCAGCAAGTCAAGTTGTTCAAGAATGTGCATTAGCTTTTAAATGATTGCAGAGGTTGAAATTTCCAGTCCCCTCGAACTACCATTACAACTCAAACCAACAATCAAAATTATGCGTAAAGATTACAAATATATCAGGGGTCAGCGTAAGCAGTTGGATTTCTAGATTACTTGGTTAGTTTGATCAATTTTCTAGTTACTTTTATTTCTTCAAATGGTCCCTCTTCCTCTGTGAAAATGGAATGGAGTCCGCTTATGTTTAGCTTTGTTGAACAAATTTCAGTATTTCACAGCTGTATTTTGTCATTGATAGGTTTGGTCTAACATGCTTTGTAATGGGCTATTTTTTTCTGATGTTTGAAAGCTTCCTTCACTCTCAAATGCAGAAAATAGAATAGTCCGTATTTGAATTTATTTTGCCGGATGATAGCTATGTATATTTTATAACATTCTGGTACACAGATCCTAGCAATCTAAAAATAGATCCCTGCAAATATTTTTTACTGCTTTTAAAAAATATAGTTACAAACACTTCACTTGTAAAAGATTTCGGTTTGGAAATACATCTTAGTTTCTCTCTTTCTCTCTCCAAAGAAAAGCCTTTTGTTCTGGTCTCTCTGGCACTACCTCATTCTGTGACTTTCTGCTGTCCCCTAGTGGCATGTTAATCTTCTTGACTACTGTGTGATCGCCTCTGGAACCAATTCTCTACTCTTCTGTGCTTTTTTGTGACTCTCATTAGCAGACATTTAAAATACTATTAAACAAGCCATGAGCCGCCTTTTAGAAGCAATAACCCTGTTCTTGAGCCCAAACAGTTTTCCATTTATGAATTCTTACCCGAGTAAACATGTCTAGGGAATGCCTGCTATCTGCATACATTGTATTATCTCACTACAATAAACATTTCAGGTTTTCAGAATTATAACAGGAAACTGATGAAAGCAAAATGTTATCAGTTTTGACTGGTCTATACATAACATACGGTAGCTTACAAGGTAATTTGTGACAGGTCAGACTATTTATGTCAATGGGTTTACAAACAAAAAATTGTACTATTCCCTTTCCTCTGCTTTTCAAAATCCTGTTGGTTACTATCATTGTAATACTTGCTCTTTTCATGGGGACATTTTTCTATGAAATATTTAGAAAGATACAATGGAACTGCATGTATTTGAAACATTAGATGCAATTCATTTATGTAAAAGATTTTGCATCGGCATATACCGTGATGATTTAAAAAAATGTTCTTGAATTTTTCTGGACGTTATCTTTCTTTCTATGTGAATCAGAAGTACTTTTAAAATTTCAAGCTGGATCAGTAATTTTATCCTCCTTCTATGTTTTATGTGTTTGAGATATGACGTTCAGCTGTAATACGGGGCCGGTCAATTTTCCAATACAGCGTTTTGGTTTTCTGAATTAGGCATTTCAAAATGTATGTAATGAGAACGGAATGTAAAAATTTATCAAAAACAATATTTCAGGTTTTTTAAAATTTAATTTTACGTCATGCAGAATTACTATAAGTCTGGTTTACACAATTCTTTTAAAAGATGGCTAAAAAAAAGGAGCTAAGAAAAATTTACAAGAAAAAAAGGTCTGACGAGATCTGGCCCATTAACTGAACATTACAGAAATCCGAGATGTATAGTGAACTAATGATTTCTTGGCACTGTCTTGTTTGGCACTTATCATGGTTTTGACAATTATCACATGAATAGCAACACTTTTTTCTTTCTGAACTTGGAAGGGGGGGGTCGGCGGGAAGGGCTCTGAAGAAAAAAGGAGGCCCAAGGCCCTGGAAACTCTCATATTTTAGTAATTCAAGTGTACAGTTTGGTCATGTGGAAGAAAAAAAAGAAATAAGCTGCAAGGTTCTGTCAAATGACAATATTCTTGTTTCTTCAAAAGAAAAGTTAGTATAGTTTTTGAACTGTCTCTCTTTTAAAAGGTCAGATGGCTGCCCATTTTAGTCAGTTTGTCTGCTTATCCATGCCTCCGTTGGGATAAGATATCCAAAAACAAAGCCTTAGATTACAATCAATCTTGGCTTAGGTGCAAAGCCACCCAACCAATCCAAGAAACCCTGTTGACTATCATGTGGATAGGGAAAAGGAAGAGTTTAAATCTCCTCAAATTTTCTCAAGAGAAAAAGTGAACCACTTTTTTAAAAAACCTCCTTAACACAGGAGGGGACTGATGCCCTCTCCTTCAATTTTGCCCCGCAGCTCAATCTCTCAAATTCAAATTATGTGGCTTTCTAAAAATACACCCTCCATCAAACGTTGTGAATTACAATAGCTATTTTTCACACAGAAATGTCTGATTTTTTTTTTTTTAGTTGTCTATTCAGCTTGTAAATGTTCTAAAAATGTGCTCCTGGAGTTATTTTTAAAAACTCATGGTATGTTGGATAATAAATATTGTTGCTCTGTTACTGGAAACATTGGAAACAACATATTTGACAGGTTAATAGGAATGAGAATTACATTTGAAATTTTAATTAATTTCGTTTTAGATAAATGTGACTCTTTCACCATCTTAGTTCTAATGACTAAATGGGCAAATTTCTTTGCCCTTGTATAGTCTACGCCATTAACGATCTTGTAGATTATTTGGACAATAAGAACGGGAGAAAATCCCCTTTTGAAAAAAATTTAAATCCAGAGACAGTCTTAATAAATCTTCTCTAATGTAATATAGCATTATCAGTGGCCTATTCTCTGCAGAATTAGTTTTTCCAAAACAAATAATAAAGCTGAGCAGTCCTACTTTTTACAACTCTGGAGACTATCTAAACAAAATGAACAGATTTATAGGGCTATTTTTAGTGTGTGTCACTTGCATTACAGTTTACATTTGCTTTCAAACCTTATTTGACATTCTTGGTAGAAAAATACAGGCAGAACACTCATTAAGAATCTTAATAAAGGACAGTCTCCAAAGGGCAGTTACCAAAAAAAACCGAAGTCGAGGCATGTATAAAAATGTTCTTTTGGACTTGACTTTATGTCATGCTGCTTCATTTTCAGTTGTCTAGAAAGGAAAGCCCCGAGCCAAAATGCAGATTTAAGGTTCTGTTTATAAAAATCTTTAGGCATCGGTGTAGCCCACTAATAATTAAAGTAAAAGCACATTTTTGAGGGTAGGAATTTTCACACAGCAACAGGTAAGTGCTGCCATGCCTAAATAACTATTATTTTTCCATAAATTGTATATTCACATTAAAGTGAAAATTAACTTGCTGGAGAAGGAGAGTACAATGCTGTGATTTTCTGCAAACCGTTCATCCGTGAATAAAAATGCTTGGAAAACCTTATGTAATGTTATGAAATATGTCATCACACATAGATTTATGGAAAATACCATGTTATATTTCAAAATATAGATGCGAGGATTAAATATTTGCATTTCGTCTAAACTGAGTCTCTTCTAGTGGTTTGTTCCATGTGAGAAAGGCCAGTGCCTTCCATAGTGAAAGAGACCCCCTTTCACTTGCATATACAAATAAGGAATGAAGAATTCACCTCCTTTTTTCATTCTCAAAAGGTATTATATCAAGAGGAAACTAGTAGAAAGATAAAACGAGATACATATTTAGCCACTTTGTCACGTCTTTTTCTTCTTTGGAAAGGGGAACACTTTGATAAGGTTAGAATGTACAGGAAACCTGAAGGGACACCCTGCCCCATGCCTCGTGGTGCTTTCTTATTAATCGTGTTCATGTAAAACTCCCTAGTTAAGGAAATTCCTCAGCTGTAGACATCATTGAGCGGAGCCTTATAAATAGAGCTCAAATTCAAAGGTAAGAAAACAGACAAGAATTTTACACCAACCACCCCGATAAGATATGTTTTCAAAGCAAAAAAACATGTCTACGAAGTGTTGTGGTATGGAAATGTCCGATTAAATACTTAAGAAAACATGCTTTCCCACACACCGGCCTCTTTTTTTTTTTTTCCTTTGCATGAAATAATTCCTTAGAATAACAAAAAAAGTAACTTGGAGCAACTAAGGGAGCTTATTAAAATTCAGCGGACCACTTTTAAACCTGAAAAAGAGATTTCTATAAAATTATGTCTTGATAGATTGCTCTCTGTGAACTTGAGTAAAACTAAAAAGATGATACATTTGGGCTAACAGTAATATTCATCGTAAGTGCTGAAAAAAGACAAATTCAGGCAGTTTGGGAGGTTTCAAACAGCTTGCTACAAATGAGTCTTCTAAGAAAGTAGGTTTGTAACTTGATCAGTGTTTTTAACTAGTTAGAGATGTTACTACAGCTACCTGAAAAACACGTTGTAAACAATGCCTCTGGTTAAAAGATGGCCACAGATGAGGCTTTTCAACATTTGAAGCTTTAAATCATCCTATTCCTTAGGCTTTGCGGTGTAAAGGAGTTGCATTTTTATAATAAATTTATCAATTACTAATTAGTTCTGTGGTGAGTGCCTAATTCAGGCTTCTACGTAATATAAGACGGGTTTCAATTTCTTCTAGCACTGGTTTATTCTGGCCTATTTAACATATGAATTAAGCTCAAATATCTTGCAAAATTCAGTGCCATACTTATTCCTGCCAAAATAATAAAAAATAATTTATTGTTGTAATCTCGATTTATGGTTTAGTTAGGCAGAGTGAAAATATGACCTCTATAGGAATCCCTGTAGCCCCTTAAATTCCAGTTTGCTTTACAATGAGTTTGTGTGCCGGTGAAAGTTGGCACAACTAACACTGAATATGTCAATTTAAAAATAAGCTGCTTTTGATTTTAAAATAATGTTAAACAAAAGAAGAAGTAAGACCTGAGTCTCTTCAAATAGATTTTGTTCCTTGTAACTTTAAATAACCAAAAAAAAGAAAAGATAAACCAAGTCATATGATAAATATATTACAAGCAGAGACAGATGAGACATTTTTCAAAATTAAACTGCTATGACAAGCAGTTGTAAAGCAGTCTGCTTTCTTATTTTTTGGTGGGGGCGGTGGTGTTGGAGGTTAGGGGTAGTATAATTGAAAACGCATACCTCCAGCAACTGAAATCTTCTTTTAGGGTATTCAAGGTCCTCTTCTCTTTACCAAATACACACACAACTTAAAAAAAAAATAATTTTGGTGATCTTTATTTTCCAATTTTGGTTTTATGATATTTTACAACATCACTTTATGTTTTATATATTTTTGTCCATAAAGCATTCTCCAAATGGTAGTTATTTATGTGAATAATAGAAAAAAGCATGAAAATATGGCTTTTCTCCCTATTCCATTATTGAAATGGAATATGATCATTAGCCAGGGCTTTGGTTTAGTGGCAACATTTTGAAAAATAGCCTATAATAAATAGATGTCAAATTAATCAAGAAAGGACTATTATCATTATTTTTTTAAAAAAAGATATATACCATTAGGATTTTCCAGCTATATAAAATTGTCAAGAAGAAAATAGAAAGTTGTGTCTTTTAAAAATTAGCATACTATCCCTCCTCAGAGTGTTGGAAAGATTCAGTACTCAACTTGGGTTTGTGAAAATCGTGATTAAGGAACTTCACCGTCACAAAGTCATATGATTCGCCCTGAATTTAGAAGTTGGTGAGGTGGCAGTAGACAATTCTGTGACTAATGCAGTGTCTCTGTCTTTCTTTTGTAATTTGGAAAAAGTGTTTCTGAATCAGCTGCCTCACTTTTGAGGCAAAGAAGTTTACTTGGTCCAAATTCCTTCTAGTGCTTTCACTTTGTTACTCAAGTCAGAGACAAAGAGTATTTTCTCAAGCATCGATTTTTTCACCCTCTTGTGGTTAATAAGAATTTATCATTTAGAGGTCCTGCAGGTTGAAATGCATATAGAAATCAGTTTTGATTTCCAAAAACCATTTACAGTGAGAGCAGAAGGAACTTCAATCCTTTTATCATGTGGTTCATATCATCGAGGTATACTTTTAATTAAACACTGCTCCATAAATAGGCAAATAATAGAAGTTAGCCGAGAAGCACTTGATCTAAATCATGACAGGTGCTCATTTATCTTTGTCCTAATGAGACAATAGGAAATGACACGATGCCGTTGTTTTCTATGCATTAAGATTTCCTTCTTAAACAAATGCAATTGAGGCGGTTTGTTTTCCGACAGCCCAGCACACACTGCCAGTGGCCAGAGTTTTGTCTCGTCTTCATCCAGGGGAGGATTAATCTTGGTGATGGTGCAAACAAAATGTATGTCTGGGGTCAAAGTGCAGACTGCCTTTTGGGATCTGCATTACATTAACGTCATTTTTGGGTTCCTGACGTTAATCAAAACCAACACCATAAAGCGTCACTTAGCTAATTTGTGTATTATTGTCAATGTTACCATTAATTATGCGTTTGTGAGGAAAAAGAGGATTAATGAGATGTCACAGGTAATTTACAATGACCAGGCTCCCCAGGACATTAAGAAAACACTAGCTGGGTCAGATTACCGTGCAATCATAATAGTATGCAAGAAGCAAACGTCTTTGTTGAGGGACCACACTAATATTGTCCATTGTTATCAAAACCCCTCTTCACTAGAGTAATTCCCAACTTTTAAATACCTTGCACGAATTAAATGTTTGTTTTGGCCTCAAACGTTACACACTCATGTATTAACTGTGAGACTTCTGTGGAGGTATGTCTCTCTCCAACTTCCGAGGATAAGCTCTTATTTGTCTTGAAAGGTAGGTAAGTCACAGAGGATTAATTCTCACCATGCACCCTGAACTCGGGTTCACATGTATTATCTCTATGAAACCATTTTTGGTGGTTTGAGTGGTTGTATTTAAATCAGGCTGGGAAAATGAGCTCTTAAATCACATCATTTTCTCCAGGCTGGTCCTCACTCAGAGCCATGTAAATGAAATGACTTCTGCTGTCATCCCATTTCTGGAGTTGACTCAGTGAGGAGAGACAGAAGAGCCTAACGTAAGAATCGCACCGGCACGGAAGCACAGAAGTGTAGTCCTCTACTGTAATCTAAGAATCTGTGCAGGAGCAGGCGTGCTGGGCCTCAGTTTCCCTCTGTTGCCCACTTGCCATGTGCTGACTTGGGGGTCGGCTCAGAAAACAGTCTGGAGCTCCCCGGGGGAAATGTGTGGGTGGTCCAACATGTTACCGGGAAATCGGGCCTGACACAGGGGCCCACTCGGAGCCCAAGAGCCTACTTGGGGAGGCGCTCCCAGCGGGAGTTGAGGGAGGAGCTAGAGTTAGGAACCAAGGAGTCCTTGATAGGAATCAGGAGACGGGACGATGGGACTTGTTGAGAAAGGAGCGACAATTTTTTTATTTCATAGCTATCTGTTGACCCGTCATCATGCACTAGGCACCATGACTGGGTTAGGGATATAAACCGCGGAGCAAAACCAGACATCATCTCAGGGAATTCAGAGCTCAGGGCTTTGGTAGCTCAATCTGCTTGTTTTCTGAAGTGATCACGATGCTGTAGGATAGAGAACAGATCCGAAGAGGGTCAGAGTGGTTCATGGAAGACCCCGTAGAAGGGGCATACCCCACATATACCATACACATGGTATATACCATACCCCCTCCCCGTGGGGAGGTCACGTGCGATTTTAAGTAGAATTTTCACCAACCCATCTTAGCTTTGTCTTAGCCTTATTTTTGTTTAGTTGAGAAATCATATGATAAAAATATAGAATTACATATTTGCTTTCATACAAAAATCTGCAGTCTAGCTTTAAACCCCAGCGCTGGACCAGTTACTTAACTTCTCTATGTTTCAGTATCTTCTTCTCTAAAACGGAGATAATTAAACTTGCCCGATGCTGTTATGAGGATTAAATGAGAAAATGAATGTAAATCACTTAACATGGGACTCAGCACACGAGGAGTGTTTATAAGTCAGTGGTTTTCAACCTTACATTTGTATCAGCAACATTTGGAAATTAAACAAACAAAAAAAAAACACAAAAAACAAAGCATATAGTGACCTGTCCATACTCTGACCCTATATATAAAATCTGAATATGTGAGTATGATATCAATGTACAGCCTAAATGAAAATCATTGTTATAAAGATTTGATATTTATAATTTATTATTAATTGCTGTTAGTGTTAATGTATGTGATGAAACTTAAAAAAATGTACCTGATAGTCCAGAGGGAACATACGTTTTATCATGCATTTTATCAGGTACTTATGCAGGTAATGTTTAGGGCCATATGATTTGAATTACGGTATATAAAAATCTATGAAATAATGTTATATTGCAATTACTCTGTGTGTGTACGTGTGTGTGTGTAGATCTATTTCCCTGGGGTGAGTGCAGAAGTTTGAGATGCCTAGTGTTATATGAAAGCTGTATTTAAGAAAAATTGTCCATGTACTAGACTAAGGTCAAACCACAAGTGAGCTGAACTTCGCCATCTATTAACAAACGAAAATAAAACATTTATTACATTGTCCACTCTTGCTTTTTTATATTTATGGTATATACCAAGGAGATTTCCCTGTTGGGATAAAATTTCAGAAGCAGAGAGGGGAAATCGGGGGGAAGTTTAAATAAAAATGTTTTATTATTGATTTGGTTGTTGCTGGGACTGACCATATAGATTGTGGAAATAATATAGTTTATTTCTTTTTTTTTTTATTGGCTCTACAAAGTAATAGCTTAGCATAGCTATTAGTTTATCTTGTAACTAACCTTTGAACTACTTCTGAATTGGTTGTTTTCCAGAAAGCGGTATACTCAATAGAATAAACACCGAATGATTTTTAATAATGTTAAGTGCACTGAAGGAGAAGATCCTAAAGAAAAAAAATCTGCTTTTCCTCTGGTCTACGACATTTTATGGATTTGAAATTTTTACTTTATTATTATGGTTCTTGTAGTAACAAAACCCCTGCTCTGACTAAAATTAGGGATATATCCATATATAGAGTTTATTTATGTTCTGAGATTAAACGGCTAGTGTGCTTTGTCTATTCACCATAATGTCACGTAGGAAGAAAGAGCTCTATCAAGACACTCCAGACCAAAAAAAGTTTATCAAATGATTAGATGTAATATGTAAAGAACTAGTCATTATTCCTTTTTTATGTAAATGATGATATGTGGGACTGTGCATAAGAAATTATTAAAGACCTCATAAATATGTATATGTTTATGGTCATATATTTTATATAAATGCATTGTAGAGATAGAGCCCCTGATACCAGGATTGCTAAAATCCAAGTAAGGAGTAGAAAATGTTCCTCAAGTGACCACAAAAATTCTTCTTCAACGTAATCATGAAAAAAACTTCTCAAGATTGAGAAGCTTCCTTTTGCATGTCAAACAAAGCTGGTTAAAAAAACAAAAAAACAACAACAAAAAACCCCCAAAGCTGGTTAAGTAAGTATCACAGCATTTCTATCTTCCCCGCTGCTGCTCAAAATATCTTAGTAACTTTATGGACCTACGTTGTCAATCATGCGTTACCAAACCCATAATGTGCTTATGGAGTATGAAGTCTGTATAGTTTACATTTCCAAAAGAAGAACCTTTTCAACACCAGTCCACCAAAAAGGGAGGCTATCCTCATGTTCAGTACCTTTGAAAAATAGTGCATCTATATTTCCTCTTTGAGATGCATAATATTCCATGACTTATTAAATGCTCCTGCTGTAAGTGCAATTTTTTAATTTCCAAAGTAATTTATCCCCAGTAAAACATTAACATCCCTCAGAACGTCTGCTCCACAGAACACGTCCTGGTTCCACGCAGCGTGGTAACTATGGTGGTTCACGGTCTACACGTTGCAGCCGATAATTTCTGCCTCCACCAGCTGGACCAAGAGCAACTCTCTGGGAGATGGAAAGTATTAGGAAGTGTGTCCAGTCAAGCCAGCTTGCTGCAGAATAACCAGAGAGAACCCAGGGGGGTAGCTGGTACATCAGCGCTGATTGTCGGGTCTGCAGGGTCTGATGAGGAGAGTCAATAACGTGGAAAAAACTAGAAGTTTTGAGGGGAACATAGAATGAAGGGTGAGAAATGGGAGGAGGTCAATTGTTCTGAATCAAACTGCAAGAAAGTGCGAGAGGTCCTTTCTGATGTGGTATCTACGATGGGGCATAAAGGTGGGATGGAGGAAAGCTTTAGGGCACAAAGATTGAGGGAAAACATAGGAAATAGTGTCATGGTCTGCACATCACCCCTAGCATTTTACATGTTGAGTAGACTAGGACTGCGGAAGCTGCCGAGCAAGTTTGATGACCTTGAGAAATTCTCCAACATCTTTTAATGGCATGATTTAGAATCTTTAAGTTAGTGGTGCATCTGTTACCATTTCTAAGGAATAAATAATAAGACTGGTGATGGTCAGCTGGTGGACAGTGTTATATTAAGGAGATAGGAAGGGGGCGTGGAGGGGGCATGGAGGCCTTTTGCAAAATGTGCCAGCAGAAGACTTTAATCTCCATAGATTATAATCTCCATCTTCCCTCCATAGATCAGGGAATAGCAATGAAAAGAATCTGAATGGCCATCCATGAACCTCTATACAGTGGGAACAATGTTTCTGAGGAATACGTGCCAGGATTATTGGAGACCTTCAACTGCTTTAGCCAAGGGCACCACTTCATTGTGGTTGGTAGATGAAGAGTGGATCCCAAACAATATATTACCGGTTATTTCCACTTTGAGGAAATGGTCTGGGCTTAAGGACATGGTCCGGGCCCAATTTGTCTTTATAGTCTTGGAATCTAACATTCCCAGCATGCAATAAGCAAGAGCTCAATAAATGTCTGTGAGGATCAATGAATGTTCAATTTATGAGGTGATCTGAGTAATATAATTACAAGCAGGAAAAATAAAACAAGTGTATTAGGAATATCCAGAGATTATTTTTTTTTAAGTCTTATGTATTTATTTTAGAGAGAAAGACAGAGTGGGGGGGAGAGAGAGCAATGCATGTGTGAGCAGGGTTGGGGGGGCAGAGGGAGAGAGAGAGAGAAGCAGACTCCCTGCTGAGCAGGGAGCCCCATGCAGGGCTGGATCTCACTACCTGAGATCATGACCTGAGCTGAAATCAAGAGTCAGACATTTAACCAGCTGAGCCACCCAGGCGCCCCTCCAGAGATGATGTTTTAAACCATATGACAAAATTGCAATATCTAGGTACACATGAAATTATGTCAGCTTGATAACTTGATGTGCATTTGTCAAAAAATTGCATAGCTTTTTTTTTTTTGACAACTGATCTTGTTTCTGAGAGAGAGAGGCAATATAAGATTCTATACATAGTGACTATAATAACAAATTAAAGAACAAATTTAATGAGTTCACAAGGGATAAAGACCATTTTTTCTCCTGTTGGTCTTTTCTACATAGACATATATATTGGTCAGTTCCATCTTCAAAAATGGAAAACATCAATAAAGCAAATAGGTCCATATCCTTCATGCTTCATCTATGGGTTAAGTAGGGATGAAAAGACTTTCAAGAGTATACATTACCCATTTCCATTTTTTAAAAAAATATTTTATTTATTTATTTATTTTAGAGAGAGTATGAGTGAGAGGAAGTGCAGAAGGAGAGGGAGAAAATCTCAAGAAGACTCTGTGCAGAACGTGGAACTCAACATGGGGCTCAATGCCGTGACCCTGAGATCATGACCGAGCTGAAATCAAGAGTCTGAGGTTTAACTGACTGAGCCACCCAGGCGCCTCTCCCCCATTTCCTTTCTAACTACGTAGCCTGTCCATACTGAAATCTTTCTGTATTTCAGAACTCTGTGAGTAAGCAGGTGTCCTGAGAAGGAAGGACACATTCATATGGAGACAGAGACACCAGTAACAACTAAAATATAAAAAGTTGGTGTAGACAGATGTGTGTAAGACCCTCAGACATTCTCTCCATTGTCACAGAGCTGGAAGCACTGGGCTTTTCTCACTCTATGAAAGTTCTCCTGAACCTTTGTCACCTATCCTTTCTTTGTTACCACATTCTGGATGCTGGCCAGTCTTCATGTTCATTTTGCTTTGTTTGCTTTTAATTTCAATCAGGAGTTCTGATTCTGATTCTGATTTTTTTTTTTTTTTTTAGATTTTTGAAAAAGTGTGCTTATTCGTCAGAGAGAGAGCGAGAGCGCACAAGCAGGAGGACGGCAAGCAGAGGGAGAAGCAGGCTCCCCTCTGATCAAGGAGCCCAACACAGGACTTGATCCCAGGACCCTGGGATCATGACCTGAGCCGAAAGCAGACACTTAAAGGACTGAGCCACCCAGGCGTTCCCAATTCTGATTTCTAATAGCTGCCTTATTTAATAGTTTGGCTTTGTACTATTGACCATGAATTGGGTTCAAATTTGATTAATCCCACAATGAATTTCACTCTATGCCTTTCCATGAGAAGACTCCCATATATGCCTGTATGGTATCTCTGAGGAGCAAAGATGGAGGCGCTCACTGAAGCACCCTTGTGTTACTTCCTTTCTCCCTGTTGCCACTCCTCCTCCACCTGGTCTTCCCCCTTTCCCCGCTTCTCTCTCCCACTCATCTCCTCCTGCATCCTATTGTTTTTCTTCAAATCACTGGGGTTACAAACTCATTAAATCTTGGGCCCTTTGAAGTATATCGAAGTGAATAGATGTATTCTAAAATTAGTTAGGATCAGTTAACAGATCAAGGCACAAAAGATGAACACAAGGAAGACAAAATGGCAGCCGAGAAACTGATGGGGTTCTGAATATTATTCTTTCTTTTCTTTTCTCTCTTCTGCATTGAGCTGTTCTTCCTGCATCTGGACCTTCACACATGCACGGCTCCCTGCACTCTCCTTCAAGTCTTTGTTTACAAGCTAAAATTTCTTCAGGGACATCTTACCTTGCCTTTCAGACTTAGCCTTTTTTTTGCTTTACAGATAGAATTCTCAGATTTAATTGTAATCTAGATGTAGATAAAACATGAGAGTCAAATGCCATCCATCCAGAAATTTTGTGTAATTCCCAGGCTATTAGGAACGTGTGACGAAGTCCTTCAGGACAGAAGGTCACTGTGGTAGGCAGCCTGTAACACAGCTGTCTGGGATCCCCACCTTGTGGAATTCGCACCCTTCTGGAACACGCCCCCGCTCACCTTGAGTGTGGGCAGGATATCGTGACTCACTTCTAAAGGACAGAATGCAGCACCAGGGATGAGGTGTCACTTCTGAAATTAGGTTACAAAAAGATCGACTTCCATCTTGCTGGCTGTTTCACGTTCTCTCTCCCTCGGAGCCCTCGCTTGCCCAGAGGGAAGCAAACTGCCATGTTGTGAGGAGCCCTGTGCACAAGACAGCACAGCAGGGAACTGATGTTTCTGGCCAACAGCTAGCAGAAACGCGAGGCCTACTCACCAGCCGCGTGAGTGACCTTGAAAGAGTTTCCCCCGTTCAGCCTTGAGATGCAGCCCCTGCTGACACCTTAATTGCAACAACGTAGAAACCTTGAGCCACAGCGGCCAGCTATGCCAAGGCTGGATTTCTAACTACAGAGCCAGCGAAATAATTAAGCTTTGTGGTTTTAGCCTGCTAAGTTTTGAGTTGTGGGATAAAGTGTGATACAGCCCTCCATAACTCACACAGATTCTGGTATCTAGAAGTGGGGTGCTGTTGTGACTGGGTAATGGGTTGAGGCTGAAAAGATTGTGAGGAGTGTGTTAGAGAAAGTCTAAGTTTCCTTGAACACCCGGCCAATTTCATCTGCGTGTCCTACAAATGACAGCTAACAAGAAAGCACTGACAATAAACTCTATCAAATGTAACAAAGTACATTTGATTGTGTTCTCACAAAAAATGCTCAGATTAGGGTGTCTGAAGGATCGTGAATATGCAGGCTAGTGCATATCTGTGATTTAACAGATTGGTAGCCTTTTATATGCATGATTCCCATCCTGCTTAGACATACAATGTACAGCACACACAACGGGTGTGTATGGTGACTTGATGTCAGGCAGGATGCTCTCCCATAGCTTTTTATGAGGTTCTGAATCTGCCCATTAACGTTTTATAGATATCTGGCTTGAATCTGTGCCTGTGAATAAATGATCACACTTTCTTTTTTCTCTAATAGAGGCAATGCATGACCACCCCACTTCAAATCTTGACCCCGTTTACTTAACGATTTCTATTATAAATATATTCTTAGGTTGTGCATAATTTTCTCTGGAGTGTATGGGATCTTAGTGCGTAGGTAAAGTTCCTTTGGCAAAGTCTCGGACTAAATCTATTCAGCGTTTTTGCTTTACGCGAGCGGGAAAAAAAATTGTTACGTACCCTGAAGAAATTCTCACTCGTGGGTAATGGAGAAAGGGATAAAAATGGTTTAAATACCTGAAGACATCTGAGTCGAGATAGCTAAGAGTTTAATGATGCGTTGTTTTGTAGATGGCATTTCTTTGAATGTAAACATAATTAAATGTTTTTTTATGTATTATCAGGTAACGTGTATGTAATATATATGTATGTACACTCTCTCTATACAATATATACAATTATATACAATATATACAATAATAACAGAATATAATATACATTTATATATAAAATATAATCTCACAGTATCCGGTTTCATTATACTGGGTAAAAGAAAATGTTAAGTCCCATCAATCTATATTTTAAAATAATGTTTCATCTAAATTTGACTATTTGGATAAGACATTTATTTGGTACAACCTCACCTTTTCCATGTCACTTGAGAAACAGGATCTTTGTAAATCCTTCAGTTAAGTCTCAGTGGGAAAAAGGTAAATACAGGAAAACGTGCTTGGTTCCTACGGCATGCGATTATTTAACAGAATGTGAGTGGCTTAGCAGTAACAGGGTCCAACTTTTTAGAATCAATCAGTTCAGCCTCAGGCACCACCAAGGACTTACATATACATATATAAAAAATTACCTTTATAAATGAAAATTATACACACGTCCCATCTTGCACGTAAGTAAGGTAGAGTGCTTGGAAGAGAAGTCTCTCTGATCAGAAGTATCTTCTCCCACGGCATTCTACAGAGGTCCGAATTCCAAATATTCGTCACCTTAAAGGTCTTTCAAGAAGCCGTACGTTTCAACTAGGTTTTGCCATCACTCTAGGAGAAGTTAACCAGTCACTAGGTAGTTAGCAAGGATTAATTAGTCTATATGAATAGTTGCTACTCATTGTTATGCAGCAGAAGGCAGCGTCAGGCAATTTGACACAGATTAAACCAGATTTGACGGCAGTGGTTAGAACCAACAAATTGTATTTAGTGTTACTGAGAGTAGTTACCTCTCTGCCCCGCCTCTCCGTAGAGGAGGGCCCTGGAAATAGAGGAACAGGGTAAAGAAGGAGAGCAAGGTGGTACCAAAACAGTGGCATGGCAAGTCTTAAAGACACATTTTATTTGTATCAATCTTGCCTAAAGCTAAAATGTGTTACCTTTTTCCTTTTTTGTTAAATATAAATGAACCATAGACAAAGCTTTAAAATATACTGTGCAAAGAAAGGCCCTATTGTCTCAATAATCTAATTAAAATAAAGAACTCTCATGTTTTGTATTAATTCTAATAGTTTTCAAGTATATATTTTATGATTTCACTGCTAGAATCTTTGTAACTTTTTAGTAGATATCAGGAGCATAAAATTGAATCACATAATCCTTGGTCATTGTTAGTCCACAAATAACTTACTTAGTTCCTTCCTTCCTTCCTTCTTTCCTTCCTTCCTTCCTTCCTTCCTCCCTCCCTTCCTCCCTCCCTCCCTTCCCCATCTATTCAATGAGACAGTTAACACAGAAGTTGAGACCTTGGCAGTAACTTCTATCTGGCTCTGTCCTCCTCTATCCCTTCACCCCATTTTCCTACCTGACATAACCACTATTGCAAATCCTGTGTTCATTGTTCCCTTCTTTTGCTTTTTATATCATTCTATCCCATCTAACTATATTTCTAAAAAGTGTATGTCTATATTTTATTTTAGTCGTTTTTAGCTTTCAGAAAGGATAATGCTTTACATAGTCATCTGGGACTTTTTTCATTTAATATAAAATTATTTGTATTTTCATTTAATATAAAATTATGATTATTTGTATTTGTATTCATTTTGATCACCATGTAATATTTTGCAGGTATTTTTGCATGTGACTGAATAATCTCCTCTTTTCTCCCTGCCTCTTTTCATCCTCTCTTCTCTCTTTCTTCTCTCCAGGGTCTTTCCTGTTAGTCCTGCTCTCTTTACTTTTTTTAAAGAAGATTTTATTTATTTATTTATTTATTTATTTATTTATTTGTTTGTTTATTTATTTGAAGGCGGGGAGGGGCAGAGGGAGAGAGAGAATCCCAAGCTGACTCCCCACTGAGCATGGAGCCTGACACGGGGCTCAATCTCTCGACCCTGAAATCATGACCTGAGCCAAAATCAAGACTCGGATGCTTAACCTTAACTGACTGAGCCCCCCAGGTGCCCCTCCAGGACTTTTTAACTGCATCTACCTATTACACATTTCCACCTGGAAGTACCGCAGACACCTTCAACTGTATTTCCCCAAACAAATTTTCTCCCCACATTCCTTCTCTTCACACAACTCCCCATCAGAGTCCTGGGACAAATGCCCAGCATTCCAAAGAAGAGAATTTGCAAATAACTGCATAAAGCAGTAACCAGATGCAGGCATATCTTAGGACTTTCTCTATTAGTTCACTTCAGTGGTTCTCAAACTTCAGCGTGTACGAGAACCATCTGGACAGCTTGTTAAACCACAGATTGCTGGACCTCACTCCATAGTTTCTGATACATTAAGTCCAGGTGGAGACTGAGGATTTGCATTTCTAAGTTCCCAGATGCTGCTGGTCTGGGATCTACACTTTGAGAACTACTGGTATATTTAAAAACATTTTTTTTTTTCAAGTGCTCCATGCAGGGAACCTTATACTAGTCTCATAAAGTATCTCTCAGGATGGATTTGGAAGCTGACGTGCATTGTGCCCAAGATCTGTAATCTGGCTCACAATCCAATAATGTTTCAATTATGCAGGAAAAAAAATTGGTATTTTCCTTGAATTCTATCTATAAATTTAAGTTAATACTTGCCTTTCTTAAATACTGTACAAGGGTATCTCCTGAAATTAAAAAAATGAGCAAGTTTTAGAGGTATTTTTATTTATTTTCCTACTTTTATGGAACAACTTCTGATTATAGTCTTTAAATTCTACTTACAGATATACCTCACTTTACCTAATTGATGTGATTTTGGTAGATTGCATGTAGGTTACCGTTGTAGATATAAAAAAAAAATTTAAACTCACTAAGTGAGCTACTTCTTTAAAAAACATGTTAAAAAGTCCTTCGGGATTGTGCATAATTATCCTCCAGTTTATACCTTCTGTAAATTTAGGATTCTCTGTATAATGTCTTCTTGAACGAGAGAACACATGCACACGAGATATCTAACTGTCTTTTAGATGCACGAGAAAGTCATACTGTAAGAGAAATAGTGACTTCCCTTAGATGTCCATGTACAATTTTCATGACAAAAGTTGTACGTGTTCTTTGTATGTCAGGTGTTACTTCATGCCTATCTTTTTTCCAGTGCATAAATGTTACTTTTTTGCATCTTCTGGGCCTCTACAATATCCCCATAAACCTCTCTTCTTAGAAGAAACACAGTTTCCATCAAAACAAGTCTTTAAAAATATTTACCTACCTGTAATATACAACACTCCTCGAATCTGCTGTACATAAAAAAAATAACCTTTGTGGGGCAACACCAGTTTTATTTTTACTCATTAAGCTCTGTACCTTTGCCAACATTAGTAAATGATGTGGTCAGTCTAGCTCATGAAAATAAGCTTTTTTTTTTTTTAATTTGAGAAGATGATCTATATTCCTTTCCCTGGTGCGTCAGACAGATAAAAATATCATCTTTTCAAAAACTGTTCTCTTGGCACTGTGAATGAGGATCTATCGCTAGGTAAACAGAAGTCTACCAGATCAAATTATATTGCCTTTAGCAAATAATAACAATGTTAGCTCCTTGGTACTGACCAGGTCATTCAATACATTTTTTAATTTGTGTTCTTTAAAGTAAGAATTCAAATAGCAGAATAAAAATTTTGTCTGGCGTGGGGAATGGATTATTGCTCTACCAGGAGTGAGGACAACTTGGAATCTTGCCCAATGTTGCTGTGGCTGGAGATGGCCATGAGCTTAGATGAGTCCACTAATAGCAATGGTACATTGATTGTATTTGGGAAATCCATGTGCTGACTGACCTGCTCTATAGAAGCAAAAGAAACTGAAACATCAGGAGTAATCTTAATAGGAGTTAAGCACAAAGAATAGAAATAACCATAAATGAACAATTCCTGCTGCTCTACTTTTCATGAGTATGTGCTAGTGTAGTTATGGATTTCTGAAAACCTCTTCATCTTTTCTCATTTTTTCATATTTCTGGGTATTTTTGCCCTGTGTATTTTCCCTACCATTTCTATTTTTGCCCATTTTTTCTTCCCTCTCATTTCCTCTCTTCTCTCTTTCTCTGCCACACTTTGTCCTTCCTGACTTGCCTATCTTTTCTCCTTTCTTTTCTAGTTCCATCTCTATACATCCCTCTTCTCGTTCTTTCTCCCCTTATGCCGAGCATTGTCTAAGTACTGAACAGAGAAAATAAATGATGTGCAGATAAGCTGACTTAACCTCCTAGCTGGATTCACTCTTTCACAAAGCAGGCTTCACCATTTTCACCTGCAAAATAGTCTCTTAATGGTCTCTTCACCTGCCCTACTAGTGAATGTTTCCCACAGCTAATCTGCATTCTAATCCTATTTCTCACCAGCTTAAAATCCTTACTTTTAGTCAAATCACTCATCGATCCAACCATCCATCCATCCATCCATCCATCCATCCATCCATCCATCCATCCAAGTACCCAGTGATGTATATATTTCTCCTTTCTGCCTGTAGAGGGAAGTAAAATCCCCTTAATGTAGCAAATGTATCTGTCTGCCTCTGTTCCATGTTTTATCTTTACCCTTCCATGCAGTATGGTGGCTCTTCTTCCATCTGTCCATTTCTTACTCATTCTTTGAATTAGCTTAGATGTACTTTCTCCTGTGAAGCCTTTTCTGACTCTGCTCACCTTGAAAGAGTCTGGTACTTCTTTGCTCTTGAAGCCTTTAAAAAAAAATGTTTTTTGTAACAGCCACTCTTGACCTCAGTGTAATGCTGTTATTTTATTCTCAGTTTTTTGAAAAATATTTTTATCATAAAATTAACATATGCTTCTTCGTCACCTTTGGAAAATGCAGAAAAGTTAAATAAAAGACAAGACTATTCATAGTTCCACCACCCAAAGACAACTGTTGTTAATATTTGGATATGTTTTCTTGCAAATCTTTTTCTTAGCATAAATTTTATAATTTCTTATGTCTTTCTAAAGGTAAAAAGCTTCTACCCTGGAGAGTTGATAAATTTTAGTTCATATTTCCTTTTTTATGGTTTGCTTCTCTTTTCTTATTTTTTAATTTTTAAATTTTGTTTTATACACACACACACGCACACATATTTGTGATATCGAAACTTTATTTAGAACTGAAATTTATTTTGGATCTAGGTTAATTACAAATTATAATCTCAAAAGAGCAGAAAAATACCTCTAAAACATATATTGACTTTTTTATCATTGCCTGGACATTGTACTGCGTTCTTCAAGTGGGCTGCTTGGAATCTTCACATAACCCTGCATGACGGATGTTTTCATGTCTATTTTATAGATGAGGTACTCAGAACCCTAAGAAACTAATCACTTCTCTAAGGTCAAGCAAGTTGTGGTGATAAAATGGGGCTCAAATTTTGTTCTAATGCCAGTAGTTATGGTCTCTGGTTCACTAGGAAGCCTAAAAGTAGGATTAGTCTTCTTTCCTGATTTCTTTTCAAAACTCTATTTTTGATTCTTGCTTGATCTTTTTTCTGAACAACTTTAGAAAGATTTTGTTAAGGTTTAAAAATATCACGATATAATTCTGGTTGGATTTGTGTAATATGTACATAAGAATTAATTTGAGAAAAATGGGAATTTTATTATATGTTGTCTTCTATGCAGAAATATAGTTTGACTTTTATGTAGCTCAACAAATTTTTAAAATGATTTTCCTCATTTTGATATTTAGAGCCAACATATTTCTCGATACGGCCATTATTTTTTTGTTTTAGTGCAAATGATATCTTTTTCATTATATTCTCTAACCAGTTATGGATTATATATGAGAAGATACTGACTTTTAAAATACTTTTGTATACATGCTGAAGTTTTAGGAATCAAGTATTGCAAAGTTTGTAGCTTTCTCTTAAATGCTTTAGGAAAAAAAAGAAAGAGAGGGAAAAATATACAAACGCTCAGATGTATGGATAAAATGAGAAAAAGCAAAATGTGGCAAAAATTTTAACAATTGATGAATCTTGGTTTAAAAAATGCAGATGGTCATTATACTATTCTTCTGACTTTTTTTGTAGGTGTAAACTTCCAAAATAAACAGCTGAAAAAATGATCTTACATTTGGTCATTTTATTTATTTTACTAATTCTAACATTTTTGTGTTGATTCTCTTATGTGGTGAGGCCCTGTCTATCGTAAATTATCATAATTTTATCTTGTATTTTCTAATAGTAACATCTCTTATTTCTGCTTTATATCTTCTTGAAATTAGCCAAAATTTCAAGAATAATGCTAAAAGAAAATAGCAGATATCGTTTTGATGCTGTTCTTCCTATGTTTAATGGACAAGCCCTAAACTTGACTTCCATTTTTGGTATAGTATCAATATCTATCTATTTATCTATCATCATTATTATTTTTTGATTTTGTTCAGGAACTTATTTTTCTATTCTTTATTCCCAGGGAGTTTTGTTTTGTTTTTTCCCAGCCTGACTATGGAATTTCATCAATGCATTAAATAATACATTCTTTTCTAAAATTACTAATATTTAATTTTCACTAGTCTCTTTTACCAGAAATTAGCAAATGGTCCCAGCAAAATGCCAGGGACATAATAAATGCACAATAAATATTTGTTAAGGAAACAAGAAGAGGCAAAGCAAAGCAAGGAGAAAGATTACAATGAAGAAGAGGAGTGTCAAAAAGCATCTGCATTTTTCACCCTTGATGCTGTCTTAGTTCTGATTTAGGAGGGATTGGTTTGATTAGAATTCTGGATATTGCTATGATTGAATTACATTGACATTTGGAGCTGATATTTTCCTCCTAAGCCTGTGCTATGAAAATAAAGATCTAGAATTTCTCAGACTATGGGGAAGGGCTGCAGAGAAACCTTGATACTCCTGGGATCACTTCCGTGATCCTATGTTGATATATAACGTACTATAACTCTAAAAAGAAGCTGTTCAGGTGTGTAAAGAATCTCAGCGTCATGTGCTCTATATACTATCAGGGGTTCTGAGAGAGGCAACTTCAAACTTGAAAGCATCACCACCATGGAGATTAATGTTATTTTAATTACAGTGATATAGGAATAATTATGCCTTCTATAAAAATATTTTTAAATGTCTTAAGATGTTTCATAATATCTCCTCAACAGTTTTTTTACTTTCTTCATGAAAGACCATCTGGTGGCTGAGAGGCAGCATGGTTAATGAGAGAGAGCTTGAAATCTGAAGTTGGAGCTGGGCTGTGCCACTTACTTACTACCCACGAGGCCTTGGGAAAATGGCTCCACTCCTCTGAGCTTCTAATTCTACTACGCTGTAATTTTTGTGAGAGTTAGAAGTAATGTCAACTTTGTAAATGCTGGCACATAGGAGCTCAATGAGTGTTGGTGTCTTACCTTCACTTTTCTTCTTTTCTTCATATACAGTTTCTTTACCGGGTATTAATGCTCATTTACTCTGCTGTGGACAACAAGGACATCATCACAGGGGAAGAAAATGACAGCTAAAGATTCTGCCTTTGTTTTGCCTGACATTACAGTCTCCTGGTCGTACAAACAGAGCCTGTAAATATCGCCTCAATGGTTGTCCAGTGGTTGTCAACGACTTTCTCATTTTAAAATACTTAAAAAATTGAGGTAGTATCTTTAACACTGATTATTCAAGGCAAATTACTTCTCTCCCCTTTAATATACTTTTCATGGTATACCATGTTGGAGGCAAATAATAAGAAACTTTAACTTTGAGATAAAAAACAAAGAAAAATTAAAATGAAGACAAAAAAGTTAGAAATAGAGGTCAGAAAAATTGCAGAGCTCCTGTAACATGCTGGATAAGGAGGCTATGTTTTCAAATGTTACAAAAGTGAGGAAGATCCCCTTTACTTATTTTTTTTGAAACTGTTTAATTTTTGTCAACCTTATTTCCATTTTCTGCTTAAGAGTCTGTGGAAGAATAGCTTAAGACCACTCAGTGCTTGGTTGTTCCTACCCATACAGCGGCCCATACAGTTCCCTACCCATACAGCAGGGGGAGCTGTAGAGCATACCTCAGTGGTCTGCTAAGTGCTCCAGTCCTCAGCAGGCAAGCACTGAATAGGGACAGAGGACCCCTGCACAACTCCAGACCTGGCTGTGACCTCAGGTTGAGTAGCAGTGAGCTCAGGAGCTGGAGCAGTCCATCCACCTTGAAATTTCTCCTTGTCACAGTCTTTTCAGCACCAGCCTGCTCTTCCTTTCCAATCTCTTGGAAGCAGGATCTCTATGCAAGGAGACATGAGGCATGACCTCCAGCAGGAGTTCATAGGGTGGCACCACGCATGCTCAAAACTTTCCCAGGCCCACATCCGCCATCTCAGACCTGCTGAGTGTGCTCCCTCATTATGGCATAGGATGGCAATGCCCGCAGAGCACAGAGAAGAGTCTGTGTTGTCCAGGGCAATGGTAGGCGGGTTAACATGAGCCACGTCTGTGAGAGGCTGGTGGTCGGCCCTGAGAGCAGGAACCACCACAAGACCCAACCCCAGGATGGCTGCCCAGATCTGGTTGAGGAAGCTTCTGGGAGTGAAGCACCAGCAGTAGGAGGGGCTCCTGTGGCAGCAGCAAACCTTACAGCTCCCTGGCCAGGATTCCTGGAGGATATGACACTGACCTCATTGTGGCAACAATGGCACGGGCTGCCAGCAGAAGAGTCTCCACGTCTCTTCAAATTGATGAAGTAATGCCATCACTTTTCCTTTTGTAGATGACAGTTCCATTTGGAAATCAAGCTTGGTGCCGCCTATGTGGTTTTTGGCCACAAGGAATTTGGGAACATCCTTCTTCATTATTTGCAGGACATCATGGACTCCAGATATTATATAAGTCTCACTTTAAGTTATGATAGAAACCCAGAACCACATTGTATGGACTCTTCTGGGTACTGCAGAAAGGCTCCTTTAATTTTGTCAGACTTATCAAATCCATCAAAAGAAAAAATGAGTAATTCTTTTAAAACTCATTTTTAAGGCAGTGTTTTGAAAGGGAATAAACAACATTTTAGTGATAAACTAATACTAAAATCTAATTTCACTTGAAATTATTTTTACGATGTGAAGAATTACATTTGCAGAATACAATCTATCCGTTGAAACATTTCAGTTATTAAGCAGGGGAACAAAACAACACTGCCATTATATAGTATTTAGAACTAACAGATGAGAGCTGATTCTTTTAGCAAACATGTGCTTTGGTAAGACTTGCCTGTCAACCCGCAAGTAAAGCTCAACAGATGTAGGACAATGTACTATTGACCATGAAAGCTTCAAGATATTGTAAACATTTTTTCATAAAGATTTTTTTTTAATTTTTTATTATGTTATGCTAGTCACCATACAGTACATCATTAGTTTTTGATGTAATGTTCCATGACTCATTGTTTGCGTATAACACCCAGGGCTCCATGCAATATGTGCCCTCCTTAATACCCATCACCGGGCTAGCCCATCCCCCCACCCCCCTCCCCTATGAAACCCTCAGTTTGTTCCCTAGAGTCTGTAGTCTCTCGTGGTTCATTCTCCCTTCTGTTTACCCCCCATTCATCCTTCCCTTCCTCCTCCTAAGGAACAGGAGGAAGATCGATAAGATTTATTTATTTATTTTAGAGAGAAAGAGAGCGCAAGCAGGGGGAGGGGCAGAGAGAGAGGGAGACAGATTCCCCACTGAGTGGGAAGCCTGGACGTGGGCTCCATTCCAGGACCCTGAGATCATGACCTGAGCTGAAACCAGTAGATGGATGTTCAGTTGACTGAGCCACCCAGGTGCCCCAAGGGCCAGGAATGTTGTTTCCTTTTTTTAAAATTTAAATTCAATTAATTAACATATAGTATATTCTTAGTTTCAGAGGTAGAGTTCAGTGATTCATCCATCTTATATAACACCTAGTGCCCATTACATCTCGTGCCCTCCTTACTGTCTACCACCCGGCTACCCCATCCCCCTGCCAGCAATCCTCAGTTTATTTCCCATGATGAAAAGTCTCTTATGATTTGTCTCCCTCTCTGATTTCATCTTGTTTTATTTTTCCCTCCCTTCCCGTAGGATTCCCTGTTTTGTTTCTTAAATTCCACATATGAGTGAAATCATATGATAATTATCTTTTTCTGATTGACTTATTTCACTAGCATAATACCCTCCAGTTCCATCTACATCTTTGCAAATGGCAAGATTTCATTTTTTTGATGGCTGAGTAATATTCCATCGTGTATATATACCACATCTTCTTTATCTATTCACCTGTCGATGGACATCTGGGCTCTTTCCATAGTTTGGCTATTGTGGATATTGCTGCTATGAACATTGGGGTGTTCAGATCATTACATTAGTATCATTGGGGTAAATACCTAGTAGTGCCATTGCTGGGTCATAGGGTAGCTCTATTTTCAACTTTTTGAGGAACCTCCATACTGTTTTCCAGAGTGCTCGCATCAGCTTGCATTCCCACCAACACTGTAAGAGAGTTCCCCTTTCTCCACATCCTTGCTAACATCTGTCGTTTCCTGATTTGTTAATTTTAGCCATTCTGACTGGTGTGGGTTGGTATCTCCTTGTGGTTTTGATTTGTATTTCCCTGATGGCGAGTGATGTTAAGGATTTTTTCATGTGTCTGTTGGCTATTTGTATGTCTTCTTTGGAGAAATGTCTGTTCATGTCTTCTGCCTATTTCTTGATTAGATTATTTGTTCTTTGGGTGTTGAGTTTGAAAAGTTCTTTATAGATTTTGGATACTAGCCCTTTATCTGATAAGACATTTCCAAACATCTTCTCTTATTCTGTTGATTGTCTTTTGGTTTTGTTGACTATTTCCTTTGCTGTGCAATAGCTTTTCTATCTTGATGAGGTCACAATAGTTCATTTTTGCCTTTGTTTCCCTTGCCTTTGGAGACACGTCTAGCAAGAAGTTGCTGTGGCCTAGGTCACAGAAGTTGCTGCCTGTGTTCTCCTCTAGGATTTGGATGGATTCCTATCTCACATTTAGGTCTTTCATCCATTTTGAGACTATTTTTGTGTATGGTGTAAGAAAACGGTCCAGTTTCATTCTTCTATATGTGGCTGTCCAATTTTCCCAACTCCATTTGTTGAAGAGACTGTCTTTTTTACATTGGATATTCTTTCCTGATTTCTCAGAGATTAGTTGACCATAGACTTGAGGGTCCATTTCTGGGTTCTCTATTCTGTTCCATTGATCTATATGTCTGTTTTTGTGCCAGTACCATACTGTCTTGATGATTACAGATTTGTAATGGAGCTTGAAGTCCAGAATTGTGATACCACCAGGTTTGGTTTTCTTTTTCAACATTCTTTTGGCTATTCAGGGTCTTTTGTGGTTCCATACAAATTTTAGGATTATTTGTTCCAGCTCTGTGAAAAGAGTTGATGGCATTTTGATAGGAATTGCATTGAATGTATAGATTGCTCTAGGTAGCATAGACATTTTAACAATATTTGTTCTCCCAATTCATGAGCATGGGATGTTTTTCCATTTCTTTGTGTCTTCCCCAATTTCTTTCATGAGTGTTCTATAGTTTTCTCAGTACAGATCCTTTGCCTGTTTTGTTAGGTTTATTCCTAGGTATCGTATGGTTTTCGGTGCAATTGTAAATGGGATTGATTCCTTAATTTCTCTTTCTTTTGTTTCATGGTTAGTGTATAGAAATGCAACTGATTTCTGTGCATTGATTTTATATCCTGCTGTTTTGTTAAATTCTTGTATGAGTTCTAGTAATTTTAGGGTGGAGTCTTTGGGTTTTCCACATAGAGTATTATGTCATCTGTGAAGACTGAGAATTTGACTTCTTCTTTGCTGATTAGGATGCCTTTTATTTCTTTTTGTTGTCTGATTGCTGAGGCTAGGACTTCTAGTACTCTGTTGAACAACAGTGGTGACAGTGGACATCCCTGTCATTTTCCTGGCCTTAGGGGAAAAGCTCTCAGTTTTTCCCCATTGAGAATGAGATTCACTCTGGGCTTTTAGTATATGGCTTTTATGATATTGAGGTTTTCCTTCTATCTCTACAGCGTGAAGAGTTTTAATTAAGAAAGGATACTATGGTTTGTCAAGTGCTTTTTCTGCATCTATTGAGAGGATCATATGGTTCTTGTCCTTCCTTTTATTAATGTAGTGTATCACATTGATTGATTTGCGGATGTTGAACCACCCTTGCAGCCCAGGAATAAATCCCACTTGGTCCTGGTGAATAATCCTTTTAATGTATTGTTGGATCCTATTGGCTAAGTATCTTGGTGAGAATTTTTGCATCCATGTTCATTAGGGATATTGGTATGTCATTCTCCTTTTTGGTGGGGTCTTTTCTGATTTTGGGATCAAGGCAATGCTGGTCCCATAAAATGAATTTGGAAGATTTCCTTCCATTTCTATTTTTTGAAACAGTTTCAGGAGAATAGGTATGAATGCTTCTTTAGATGTTTGGTAGAATTCCCCTGTGAAGCCATCCAGCCCTGGACTCTTGTTTGTTGAGAGATTTTTGATTACTGCTTCAATTTCCTTGCTGGTTATGGGTATATTCAGGTTTTCTATTTCTTCCTGTTTCAGTTTTGGTAGTTTATACATCTCTAGGAATGCATCCATTTCTTTCAGATTGTCTTATTTGTTGGCATATAGTTGCTCATAATGTGTTCTTATAATTGTTTGTATTTCTTCAGTGTTGGTGAGATCTCTCCCCTTTCATTCATGATTTTATTAATCTGTGTTCTTTCTCTTTTCTTTTTGATAAATCTGGACAGGAGTTTATCAATCTTATTCTTTCAAAGAACCAGCCCCTAGTTTTGTTGATCTGTTCCACTGTTCTTTTGGTTTCTATTTCATTGATTTATGCTCTAATATTTTATAATTCTCTTCTCCTGCTGGGTTTGGGCTGTATTTGCTGTTCTTTCTCCAGCTCCTTTAGATGTAAGGTTAGGTTGAGACCTTTCTTGTTTCTTGAGAAAGGCTTATATTGCTTTCGTCTTAGGACCAACTTTCTTGCATCCCAAAGGTTTTGAACAGTTGTGTTTTCATTTTCATTGTTTCATGAATTTTTAAAACTCTTCTTTAATATCCTGGTTGACCCATTCATTCTTTAGTAGGACGCTCTTTAACCTCCATGTATTTGAGTTATTTCGAAATTTCCTCTTGTGATTGAGCTCCAGTTTCAAAGCATTGTGATCTGTAAATATGCAGGGAATGATCTTAGTCTTTTGTTACTGGTTGAGACCTGATTCGTAACCCAGTATATGATCTATTTTGGAGAATGTTCCATATGCATTCGAGAAGAATGTATATTCTGTTGCTTTAGGCTGGAGTGCTCTGAATGTATCTGTGAAGTCTGTCTGGTCCAGTGTGTCATTCAGTGCCCTTGTTTCCTTGCTGATCTTCTGCTTAGATGAGTTGTCCATTTCAGTGAGTGGGGTGTTAACGTCCCATACTATTATTGTATTATTATAAATGTGTTTCTTTAATTTTGTTATTAATTGGTTTATATAATTGGCTGCTCCCATGTTAGGGGTGTAAATATTTACAATTATTAAATCTTGTTGGATAGACCCTTTAATTATGATATAGTGTCCTTTTTCACCTCTTATTACAGTCTTTGGTTTAAAATATAATTTGTCTGATATAAGGATTGTTACTCCAATTTTCTTTTGATGTCCATTAGCATGATACATGGTTTCCCACCCCCTCACTTTCAATCTGGGGGTGCCTTTGGATCTAAAAAGAATCTTGTGTAGACAGCATATCAATGGGTCTTGCTTTTTTAGCAATTGATAACCCTGTGTCTTTTGATTGGGGCATTTAGCCCATTTATATTCAGACTAACTTTTGAAAGATATGAATTTAGTGCCATTGTATTACCTATAAAATCACTGTTTCTATATATTGTCTCTGTTCCTTTCTGGTCTATGTTACTTTGGGCTCTCTCTTTGCTTACAGGGTCCCCTTTAATATTTCTTTCAGGGCTGATCTAATGATCACAAATTCTTTTAGTTTCTCTTTGTCCTTGATGCTTTTTATCTCTCCTTCTATTTTGAATGACAGAATTGCTAGATAAAGTATTCTTGGCTGTACCCTGAATATATCATGCCAGTCCTTTCTGGCCTGCCAGGTCTCTGTGGATTGGTCTGCTGCCAGTCTAATGTTTCTACCTTTGTAGGTTACAGACTTCTTGTCCCTAGCTCTTTTCAGGATTTTCTCTTTGTCTCAGATTTACAAGCTTCACTATTATGCATTGAGATGTTGACCTATTTTTATTGAATTTCAGGGGGGTTTTCTGTGCCTCCTGGACTTGAATGCCTGTTTCCTTCCCCAGATTAGGGAAGTTGTCTGCTATAATTTGCTCCAATATACCTTCCGCCCCCCCTTTCTTCTGAGATCCCAATTATTCTAATATTGTTTCTCTTTATGGTATCACTTATCTCTCAAATTCTCCCCTCATGTTCCAGTAATTGTTTATCCCTCTTTTTCTCAGCTTCTTTAATCTCCATCATTTTGTCTTCTATATCACTAATTCTCTCTTCTGTCTCATTTATCCTAGCAGTTAGAGTCTCCATTTTTTTTGCATCTCATTAATAGCCTTTTTGATTTTGACTTGATTAGATTTTAGTTCTTTTATTTCTCCAGAAATAAATAAATTCTCTAGTGTCTTCTATGCTTTTTTTCAAGCCCAGCTAGTATCTTTACAATCATTAGTCTGAACTCTAGTTCTGACATCTTACTTATATCCACAGTGATTAGGTCCCTGGCAGTCAGTACTGCCACTTGTTCTCATTTTTGAGGTGAGTTTTTCTGTCTTATCATTCTTGCAGAAAGTGGTCACTTTCCTATTTGTAGAATTGCAGCAATTCTTTTCTTCACTCTCCTGTTCAGTTCACAGGTGTTCAGAATGATTTGTTTGTTATCTAGCTGAATTCTTGGGACCAGACAAACTAGGTCCCCTGCTCCTCTGCCATCTTGTCCAGAATGTTGTAAACATTTTAGATATTATATTCCATCCATCCATTCATTCATCTATGCAAACACCCATGCTTTTATGTTTAGGAAACAAATTATCTAATAATAATTTCCTGTGCTTTTATTTTACAGTAATAAACTTGATTCTTTAGGCAACATTACAATTATTTTTCTATTGAGAAACATACATGGGTTAGAGGGCAAGGTCCTTAACAAGTATTCTCTAAATATTGCATGGGTAAATGTCTAGGCAGTAGAAATGATATAAATATAGTTTTTAATTCATATTACCCGCTAATAGCTATTTTATCAATTTTTAAAAAAGTAGACACTTGAACTCATGACCCTTAGATCAAGACCTGAGCTGAGATCAAGAGTTGGATGTTTAACTGACTGAGCCACCCAGGCACCCCACTAATAACTATTTTAAAATAGTTTAATTCTAAAATCTGAAATGTGGTTTCAAATTCCATACAACTGTTTGAACCCTTATAAGATAAATCTACCTTGTGATAGTATACTTTGGGAGGAATTTTACCATCTTGTTGGTGATACAGAGACAGGTAGATGACATGAGAGTATAGTTAGTAATACTTTTAGCTATTTGAACAATGTTCCCAGAGTTTTGGTTAATAAACTAATATCAAGCTGGCATGTCTCCAGTGACATGTCAAAAATGTCTATCCTAGATACTTCTACCTCAAAGTTCATATGACTAATTTGAATGAAGACTTAGTCAGACACATCATGTTTGTAGAATTTGCAGAACTGTGAGAAATATATGAAAACATTGGACCCATTGAATCAACTTGGAATAAAAACAACACAATGAAGTTTAATACACACACACACACACACAGATCCATCCAAAATGTAAGATATGTATGTATGCAACCTTGCATTTTGGTTAACTGAAATATGTTTATCAAGATTACTTCTTTTAAAAAAATATCTGAGCTCTATTCTAATAAAAATTGATCATGCTTCCATCAAAATGAAACTTATGAAGAGATAGTTTCCAATGACACAGTAAGACACCCGTGTATTAATGCTAAAAACCCAGAACACGGATTGGGTGATCTTCATCTATATAAACAAATAAATTCTATAAAAGTAAAAAATTCAACAGATATACACCAAATACTATCTTTGTCTTTCTACTACATGCTATCTCTTAGTTATATTTCTTTTTGTTTCAGTTTTTATACTGGATATGTATTATTTTTTATAATTATATAAATATTTTTAAGTCAGTGGTACAAGTACTAGATTGAAGATGCCTGGCTTGAAAGCAGTTAAAGCCGATGGACTAACAACAGTTTCAGTTTGTTGAAAATCCTGGTGCTTTCCATCCTTTACCTCACTTAATTCTTACAGCAAACTCTGATTCACTTAAGCCTTGCAACACCTACACCAGGCGTGTATCATCATTCTCATTTTAAAATTCAAGCTTAAAGGCCACGTTATTAGTATATGGTAGAAATCATGCTCTGAAAAGTTAAACATGAGCCCACAGTGAAATTAATAATAACCTCATAAGTTATGATAGGAGATAATATTTGTAAAGTACTTGCCTCAGTATTAATAGGTAGAAAGCTCTTGTAATTAGCTATACACATGGACTTATACACACACACACACACAAATGCGATGGTGGTAGTGGAGGCTGTCATGGTCATCTTACGATATTTAAAGAGTTATCACTTGAAAGGAAAGACATTTTCTTGTGTGTGTGGTTTTCAAAGGATTGCACTAGGACAAACACGGTGGAAATTACTGAATGCAGATTTTCATTAAAGCTAGAATGGCTAAAATATTGGCTTACTTAGCTTTTTATTTCTGGAAATTAAAACCGTCTCAATGATCATGTATCAGAAATATTTTATAAGGGAGATTTATGTTGAGTGAGGTTTTCATTAGATCTTTTATTTATTTAAAGCTCTGGAGTTCTTTTTAACTCCTAGGTTCTATAATTTAGTTATACTTTATCATCCTTAATTCTTATTTATTTTTGCATGTTCTTCATACATCCTATGAAGAAGTGCATCCTTTCCTCTACTGCTTGTTCCTGGAACCAAGAGAATGTTCTCTTCATCTTCACAGCTAGAAACTTTTTAACAGTATCGCCGTCTGGGTTTTAAATGCCCATTACAAACAAATACGAGCTTTGGATGAACCTGGTAAGATGGATATTATCCAAAGAAATCAAATATGATCTCCTTTCCACAAGATGGGGCAGGTGGTGTCTCAGAGGCCTGGTCTGGGCAATGATTTGGAATTTGCAGCCAAAGGAGGCGGAGACAATTAGCAGAGGCAAATCTTAGGGGTTTCCAAGGTCAGTACGCAAGGTAAACAGTGTGGGAACGGTTGCCAAAGTCAAATGGAACAAAACAAGGAGGGTAAACCAATTCTCAAAGCCAAGAGGGTAGAGAGTAGGAGCAGATGATTTCTGAAATGGTGTAGAGCAATGTAAGAAAGGCAAGAGTGGAGAAACTCTCCTATCTGGATTTCAGAGTATGCCACAGCCACAGCCTCAGGGACTGTGGCAGTGGCAGGGAGAGGCAGACGCCAGAGCTCTCACTGAACTGATTTTCTGAGATAACATTAATTTATTTAAAAATATTTAATGAACGCATCTCATGAGTAAATCACTTTGCTAAGTACAATAAAAAACAAAAAAGAAACAGGCATGGCTCTTGTTCTCAAAGAACTTACTTTCCAATGGAAGGGAGAGATGTAAATAGAAATATAATAAGAAATGTAAAAATATATGTCATATATAAATTAATTGGTAAAGAAAAATGGATTTATTTTTTTGTCTGGTTAAACATTTAAGTGAGCAAATATGACAGGAAGAATGGAAATAATTCAAAAGAAAACACAAAACTTTCCATTTTTTAACTTTCTCATTCAGTACAATTGTACTATCAAATTGAATTTAATTTATGAAAACAAATACATGAAATAACAGTTCAAAAGCGTTAGGGTTAGGAAGGCACTGCAAATCAAGCAATCCATGCACTCTGCATGTGGACCAGAGGGGTTGAAGGATTTGCCCAAATCACACAGCCGTTTTCTTTATTGAGTTCTACTTGCCTAATTAACAGGTATTCGCAGGAAATGATTGTTCATGTGAGTCCGTATCAACTAGTGTTAAAGAACGTTTTGTTAAGCACTTTTATAAACTCATTAAATTGCACGTGAATGAGTTTGCTCAACAGCTGAAAGCATTAAGACTCATAAACTTGCTAAAATTGATGCATGAAAATTTATACAATTCCCAAGCCATGTGATGGTTGACTGATGTATACACTAACACTGTGAGAAAATGCCTTTTGGATTCCATATTATTTCTTTTGGTGTTTCCTCAGAAAGTAGTATTAGGACATGCTTTTTAAAATTTTTTTATTATTAAAATTTTTTTTCAGAGATTTATTTGTCTGTTTGTTTGAGAGAGAGAGAGCAGGGGGAAGGAGCAGAGGAAGAGAGAGTCTCTTAAGCAGAGTCCATGCTGAGGGCAGAGCCTGATGTGGGGCTCGATCTCCTAACCTTGAGATCATGAACTGTGAGCCAAAATCAAGAGCTGGACACTTACCGACTGTGCCACTCAGGTGCCTCTAGGACATGCTTTATTACAAATATTTTATCTATTTAATCACACACTGGTGTGGATCATGCCAGCCATCTCCTTTCCACTGCCTTTAGAACTAGTTGCTAGAGGTTTTTTATTATGACAAAATACTAGCTATACAAAATGATACTGAAACTTGCATTCGTCTATGATGCTGTCTACCTTTCTTTTCAAGAGTCACTGAAAAAAAAAGAGTCACTGAGGGCACTAAAATGTAAAATATGACCCACTGATGGATGCACAATGGTTTTCACTTTACAATATCTAATCCTATTGATAACTTCTTGGTAATGAACTCGGAGGACAAACAGCACCATTTTGCTTGGGTTTCTGTGAGAAACCTCAGACACAGAAAGGTCACAGTGTGTTAATGACAGAAACACCAAAAAAACACAGCTGTGGATTAAATACAACCTTTTTTTCTAGAAGCTCTTTCTTTTCCAATAAGTGTGGAATTTATAAAGTTCAATAAAGACATAAATTCTTTGTAGCCTTCATTTGAGTTAGTATAAATAACTATTTGCAGAAGCAGCAAGGTGTTTAAGGAAAAGGGTATTAATATTATGGATATATCTGCCAATGCAAAGTAATCTTGGGATTAAAGTTTTTCTATTTTCAGTCATTTTCTTAGACAACACTTCAATATTCAAAAACATATGGTGTTTACAATTTTACCCACAGGCTATTTTTCCAAAATGACTTCACTGATGGGCAATCATAGGATTTTCAGAATAGATTTTCATTTCTTAATTTTATTTCCTCCCCTCTTTCTTGACTCTTAACTCTTTGCTACCAGCACATCATCCATTCACCAAGATAAGTTAATAAATTCATTTTATTGTGAGAGTAGAAAATCGCATGTTTCCTTTAACAACCTATGTAAAGCAGGAGTAAATTAATGATTTTATTTATACATATAAATATATAAATGTATATATGTTGTGTATATATGTACAACTACTGGTTTTCTATCTATAGATAAATAGATATTCTACATAAGTCTATAAATTGATGCTTATTCAAGGATGTTGGAGCAGTTTTACTTAGTGTGAGAAGTCTAGCACAATATTTTAGCCATGACAACTCCTCATAATCACAGAGAAGTCTAATTAATACAGTAGATATATTTTCATGTACTTAGAGCAGCAAGACATCTATGATACTACTCTTGGACTCCAGAACATTCTAATCGGTCAACGGACATGGAGTGATTGCTTTGCTGACATTTGGGAAGTAGTAATTTCTAACTATGCTTTTGTGAGCCTGTGCTATTTCTGAGACTCTTGAAATGCATATTTGTTAATTTTATATTCTGCCAGCTACACAAATTGAGCATTATTGGGAACTAAGCCATGTGGAAGCAAAGTCATTTGTCCAACCATACACAGTTATGAAAGGCTGGACTAGAATTTGAACCCAGATCTGTCTGGCTCCAAAGAACCAAACTAAAGAGACTGGGAATGACAAACTTGTATGGCATATAGTAGTGCTCTGTTAAGGTGGCATGTTGATTATTTCTGCTAGACCACTGCTGATTATGAGAGCACTGCCTTAGCTATTGATGATTAGGGGGTTGACAGATTGTGTTCACTTGTAGGCATGCAGTCTGTCCAAGTGCCAGGAAAGCAGAAGGGAATTGAGTGTAGTTGTTGCACTATTTCTGGATATATTCAGATCTAGGTTGGGGTTCTGGTTATGTTGCATTTTAATTACACAATCATGGGAAAGTTACTGACCTTTCAGTTTAAACTTTTCTCATCAGTAAAACAAACTTGTTAATAGCACCTCACAAGTATGATTATTGAGCTTTATTGAGAGAACCCATGTGAAGTCCACTGTAAAAATTGCTTAGTATATATTAAGCACTAAGTAGTGTGGTGTTGTTATTATGAAATTTCAAAGTTATAAAATTCATTCATGGCTTTATTACAACACAGAAATAATAATTAATAATAATAATAATAATAAATTTGTAAGTAGGCTCCACACCCAGCATGGAGCCCAAAGTGGGGCTTGAACTCATAACTCTGAGATCAAGACCTGAACCCAGATCAGGAGTCAGATGCCTAGCCGGCTGAGCCACCCAGGCACCTCTAACAGAAATTATTGATCTAAAATATTCCTGAATGGTACAGGAGCCCACCAAATTAGCATAAAGGTTAATTACCATAGGGATAAATGAGCGTTAAGGGTTGAAAAACCTTAAATGGCAGGTGATGGAACATAGTTTAAAATTCACATTCTGTCCTCTATTCAAATGGTAGAAACAGTATCCTGCTGCTTTTAGCAGCCCTGCCTAGTGACCTGGCACAAAAGAAAATTGCTTGATATTCTAAGGCGGTTTGAAGGAAATGAAAACCTAATGAAAGTGTTCATTGACAAGCTCTTCAATGGAAAACTTGAGTCTCCGGTAGATTTAATAGCCTTCCCCAAGTTTTGTAGGAGGCAGAGCCAGGATTCCCCCTCAGGTCTAACCTGCCCCTACGCCTCTTGTCCTCTCCATGACGTCATGAGTTTAAGTGAACTCTTAACTGCTCTCGAAGGCTGCTTGTATCTCTCAACCCAGGACCGTCTCCAGAAGAGTGCTTAGCCTGGTGGGGCAGCAAGTGCGGGTGAGTTAAACTTCCAGAATGGCCCCGCGATCAGTGGGACGAGAGTTAGTGGATAAATAGTCCAGCTTTACCGTCTGCGGTGACACAGCTTTAAGGCGTGTGCCGCAATCTCTCTAAGGGTCCCTGGCCAAAAGGAGCCTCATTTTTCCGCAGTGGTACCCCCCCCCCAACATACCTCTATTAGTTTTCGTTCTCTTCGTCATTTTTCTCCCCCACTTCCCCTCGCAGTACTTCCTGGGCTCAACTCCCAAATAATACCTGCGCCCGCATCCTGGCTTTCTTTTGGAGGACTCTAACTTGACACCCACTACGTAACACAGTTGAACGTGGCATTGCGCTTGTCGAAGGAGCTGCGCGTGCCCGGTGTCCTTGCTCCCCTGAGGAGGCTCCTGTAAGCCATCGCTGAGCCAGTCATTCCATTACAGTGGTGGAAATTCTGGAATGGATGATGCCTGGGGCCCATCCAATTTTAATGCCATCATTCTGTGGGTTTTATTATTCATCTCAATTCTTAGAACTTGTCCTTGGTAACCAGAAGAAGCCTGCACGTTCCTGGGTGAGTACAGGTCATTGAAGTGGCATGTTCAGTCTTTCTTAGGAAAAGTAAATCGCATTTTTTTTTTCAATTCAAAAACAGGTAGAATCTTTAAACTATTTCCTTAAATAAGTCAGTTAAGATCGCTGGGCCTCATCTAAAAAAATGCATTAAGTTTTTAATAAAAAAAACTATGCCAGATGGGATTTCTTTCGGTTCCAAGATGTATGATTTTAAAATTCTTCAGGATATCCAATTTGAAAGTTTTAATATACTTTTTTACATTTATCTTTTTCTAATTTTAACATCAATCTGTGTTCATTGTAAAAAAATTGGGAATAACAGGCACTGTTGAAATAGAAAACAAAAATATTTTTTCTTTCCATTCTTCCATTCTATTTGTATATATAAGTATAAATCATCACATACACATAAACATACACATATATAAATATCTACTTAAAACATTAGGACCAAGTTTATAAATATCTTATATCATTTGAAAAACTTAACAGTCTCACTGCATTTTCCAGTATTAATCAGTATTCTTCAAACCATCCTACCCCACAATCGATTTGATCCTTTTTCCATGTGTGGGCATTAACCTGGTTTCTTACGTGTCACTGTTATATTAAAAACCTTGCAGAAATCTTTGTTTGAATCTCTGATTTAGAATACATTTCTTGACATAGAATTACTGGTTCCAAGGGTAGGAACAACTTTGTTTCTCAATACATTTTGTCTTCAAGAAAAGCAGCATATTCCAACTAGGAGCATATGAGAGTGGATTTCTTTTTTCAAAATAATTTTAATAGCATTGAAGAAAAAGATTAAAAAGTGAACCCCATAATTAGCCGAGTTGTAGAAGCTGGGCCCAGTATTTTAAAGAGCTATACGTTCTAAAAAAGTCACTGGGAACACTGCTCAGAGCTTACTTTGCCTTTGCTGTTGATGTAAGCCACAATTTAAATTTAATGTTCTTTCCCGGGGAGGACCCAATTAGGATGCACATCCTAAAAGCATCGTGGGCTGGTAGAATTGCAGAGAAGAGTTTCTTATTCACACAGTTTTGTTCATTTTAGGAGGAGGCTGAGTTGACGCTCGTTCTCTGTGACCCTGGAGGAAAGCAAAGAGAAATGGAAGCATGATCCTCTGCTTTTGACAAAAGAAAAAAAAAAAGACACAACTTAGTGTTGTACTAGCAGGTGCCTGAACATAAACCACAACTATGGAGTTAAAGAATTTTCCTTCACTCTCTAGAAAAAAAAAATGCTGATATCTCATTTGGATGTTTTCTTTTTTTATTGCAGTATTATGCAAGGAAAGTGGTACTTAAAAAGCCATAATCCATTGCTAAAGGCATTAATTTCCTTTTACAGTTCAGGTGCAAATGCAATATGCTATGAACGACATGTTACATTCCTTAATGTTTCTTCTAATAAACAGGGTAGGAGAGCGGTCCACGTGAATTTTGAATCCCAGAAATTTTCAACTGGGAACTGTGGTGGAAAGAGAGATTTAAAACCACAGCAGGAACTCCAAACCCAGCTAACACAGTCCATTATTAAAGGAGACTCTTTCCTACATGAGAATAAACTTACTAAATGATTCTCTCCTTTCAGTGAGGTATTTAAGGAACAGTTTAAGTGTATGAAAAAATATTTTGTGGCATCAGAAAGCATTTGAACGTTTCAGCTGAGAAATTTAATAGCCACCTTTTCAGAGACACTCAGGGATTTTCAGCAATTGGGTTAGAACCTGTAGGCGCATGTCATGTGGTGAGCTGTCCTTTGCAGGCCCCAAGTACGGCCCTGTAAACCCTAGTATTTTGTTTCTCCACCCTCGTTCCCTCTGTCTGCTCTGTTTATGTATGTGGGAGAGGCCTGTTGAGTGTGGCTGATGTCTCCCAGCTGTGGCCTCTCCACTCACCCTAATTTCTTTCTCCATAGCTCATTTGTACCCAAGCAGTGGTGAAATTGCTGACTGGTGAGTGTGTCCTGCCACAAAAGCCATAGGCAAGACATGGCCATAACCAAAAGAGCATGAAGGATGGAAAACACCATCTGGACCGTGCAATTTAAATACCATAAACCCCTCTTTTTTCATTTAAGAAAAATCAGCCATGCAGCCTTTTGTTGCTTTCTGCTGTGGCCAAAAACCACTTAGGCTGCAATCCTCTGTTAGTGAAAGAAAAAGTCCAAAGGGACTCCAGAAGATGCATTGCCCTCTTTTCAAGTTTTATGTGCAGCTTTTTTTGGCCCATATCTCTGTGGACCTTTCCTCTGCTCAGAGCATAGCAAGTGCCTCCCAACTGTACATCTGTCATCGGTCACCCTGAGAGAGCTCACGATGCTTCCTGGGGACTCGTGTTCCAGTTGTCGGTAGACGAGGAGAGTTCGTTTTCTGTTTATATACAACCAATAGCCCAAGAATGAGCAGGGCATTTCGGAGAGTTTATGGTCCTATGTATTTAGGAAAAAAATACAAAAGTGCTCCTTTCTGATTCTTAACCAGATTTAGTCATTCTTTGGCTTTTACTCAGCAATGAAGGTCCATAGGGTTATGTTATTACATTTTGATAGTGGTATTTTTTTTAAAGATTTTATTTATGTATTTGAGAAAGAGAGAGTGCGAGTGGGGAGGGACAGAAGGAGGGGCAGAAAGAATCTGAAGCAGACTCCGCACTGAGTGAGGGGGCTCGATCTCATGACCTGAGCCGAAACCAAGAGTCGGATGCTTAACCGACTGAGTCACCCAGGTGCCCGGATAGTGGTATTTTATAACAAACAGTTATCTGGTTGCTTTTATTTTAATTGACAATTAAGACTAAACTCTCTAGCCATGAAGGTAATTAAATAGTTGTTTTCTCAGTGCTTTGGGTTCATCACAAATAGCATTCATCTCTGTTGAGGGAGGTAAGAGAAGTATTGCCATAAAGTAAGGACAATACTGGACTCAGGCTTTGAGACCCAGCTCCGTCACTAACCAGCTGTATGACCTGAAGGAAATCACCTAACCTCTTTGACCTCAGTGCCCTCATCTGTGAAAGGAGAGTTGAGATCCTCTTCATTTCTTTTTTTTTTTTTAATTATTATGTTCAGTTAGCCAGCATATGGTACATCATTAGTTTTTTTTATTATTATCATGATATGCTATGACTAACAAGTCACCATACAGTACAGCATTAGTTTTTGATGTCGTGTTCCATGATTCGTTGTTTGCGTGTAATACCCAGTGCTCCATGCAATACATGCCCTCCTTAATACCCATCACCAGGCTAGCCCATCCCCGCACCCCTCTCCCCTCTAAAACCCTCTGTTTCCCAGAGTCCATAGTCTCTCATGGTTCATCTTCCCCTCTTGCTTCCCCCCCCTTCATTTTTCCCTTCCTTCTCCTAATGATCTCCCTGCTATTCCTTATGTTCCACAAATAAGTAACCATATGATAATTGTCTTTCTCTGCTTGACTTATTTCACTTAGCATAATCTCCTCCAGTTCCATCCATGTTGATGTGAATGTTGGGCATTCATCATTTCTGATAGCTGGGTAATATTCCATTGTATATATGCACCACATCTTCTTTATCCATTCGTGTGTTGAAGGGCATCTCGGCTCCTTCCACAGTTTGGCTGTTGTGGACATTGCATCATTAGTTTTTGTGTAATGTTCAACGATTCATTAGTTGTGTATAACGCCCAGTGCTCATCACAACACATGCCCTCCTTAATACCCATCGGATCCTCTTCATTTCTGCAAGGCCAAACTTCTCCGTAAGTCTTTGGAAGGCAGGTTGAGGAAGAAAGTAAAAATAAATAGCTGCCATTTGATAATGCCCACGAAGTGCCGGCAACCTAGAAGAATACGGGAAATGCTCTACACACATGGTTCTTTGCTGTCATTAAAAGGAGCAGGTACTGCTATCATGTCCATTTATAAGTGATGAAATTGAGACTTAGAATCCCTTCAGGGATTCCCTAATGTCACAAGAGGTGACCTGGAATGAAAGCTCAAGTCTCTCCAGGAACAAAGCCTGACTCTTCACAATCGTTGAGTGTTTATTATGAACACAGCAGTTTCCAAACATTATCCCCTTTAATCTTCAGAATAATGCTGTAAGGTTAATAGCATCATTCCTATTATGGGAATGAAGGAAACGTAGCTTAAAAATTCAGAAACCTACTAAAAGTGACGTGAACGATGTACAGCGGGAGAGCCAGGATTTCTTCCCTAGCAGCCGCGATCTTTCTACTACGTCAGCGGGAAGCTTGGACATACTGCATGTAGTTGGATAGCTAGCTAGCGTATTGTTTACTTTTAAATTTTGGCTTTGACTTTAGATTGGCACGTTCAAATTCATTAGGCCAAATGGTAGGTAACGTCATGGAAGATGTTACTTATTCTCATAATCTTTGGACAAGACAATAGAACAAGTTTAGCTTAAGCTCCAGACCCCAAACAAAACCTTGGAGGACCTGAGGGATTGACAGGTGGCTGGTGAGGAAGAGTGAAGTCCCTAAGGTCGGATCCATGCTATTCATTTTTCTAGAGTAGCCTTCTAAAAGTCAGATAATTTAAGACTTCAGAACTTTTTTTTTTAAGAACTCTTATACTATCTTGAAATCTGGAGAATATCACAAAACTTCTGATCTCTCTTTTTTTTTTCTGTGACAGTTTTTATAAAGGCATGAATGTAAGTGGGTAGTGTATATTGGAACCTTATCATGTGATCACTATCAGACTGCAGTGCGGACGTAATGCATTAGTATCATCCAGAACATGGTTACTTGGTCAATATGTGGAATAGCATTTATCTCGCATTGTTGATGGTTTCCAAACCAAAACAGAATCATTTGGGAAGTGTGAACAAACCCATATTCCTGGGCTTCCACTGGTTAGATTCAATAAGAATCACTAGTGGGTGTGCCAGGGCACCTGCATTTCTAAAAACCTCGCCCTGCTGATACTGAGCTGCATCAGGCTTGGGAACCACTGTGCTAGGGTTGGAATCCAGCCCCTAAGCCCTCTCTTGATGGAAGTCTCTGAAAAGGAGTAGGGACGCTGTTCACAGCTACATTTCTAGAAGGACTTTGGTGTTTTATGGATGGCTTAAAGAGAAAAGTCACCAGGAAACTCATTTGAATGCCACTTTTTAAGACAAATGCCTGAGTCACAGAAAAATCTCCGAAATTTTTGTGTTTTTGGGTTTTTTTGCCTTGCTCAAAAGCATAATTCTTCTTCCCTTTTTTAAATTTTCCTTTAGAGGGAATAGACACTATTAGTCCACACTTTCTATTTTCTGTGGTTGGAGGAGAATGGAAACAAAGAAAATGTTTTGCTTTTCGTTCTGAAAGTATGGTGTGTTCCTTTTATGAAGAAACTTGGTTCAGAAGGCACTGTAAGGAAAATTAAACATCAGTTTTCATGAATTCTCTTGAGAAATATGTTTTGGAAATGTGTGCACCATATATCAGAGTATTTTACTTCCTTTAAGGTCATACCATATATTTTGATATGCTCTCAATTTAACAAAGTGCATCAGTTCTAAAGGACAAACATTTTGGTATTATTAATTCGTTTTAGATTTATAATGTCTTTTCTCCATTATGGATATGATTTAGGTTTTAATTTTTTTTCCATATTCTTCTCTTAGCGGCAATTAAATAGGTTTGCCATGAGGTTTTTGTTTTTTGTTTTTGAGTTGATGAGAAGGGCAAGAATTATATTTAGGTCAGTGTGTGCAAAGAAGGAATAGGAATTCTCTGTGGGTTATAAAGAATGAGTAGATTTTTACAAAAGGAAAGGAGAAACTAATATTGCAGATGTTCAGGATAAAATAAGTTTCTGGAAAATACCTTAAATCAAAGATTGTAAGTTCTGTAAATTTTGGACGTCATAGTACACTTCATTTAAAATACAACTTTTTTTCCCCTCTACCTAGTTATGGTTAAAGTTGTTTCTTATCAATTACTAACAGCAGGTCTAAGAAAACAAAAATTTTTTTTAAAGAAAACAAATTTCTTTTACCACTTTTCTTGTGAGCAGTTTGGTTTAGTTGTGTGTACTTTTCTAATAGCTGCATATTCCAAGATCAGTATCTAATTTATGTGTGAGAAACACACATTCTTTTTTTTTGTTAAGGCAGAGAGAGAATCAGAATGTTATGCGTCTATTCCATTGATTTCAGAAAAATAAACATACCGACAGCACAAAATGCTGCCAGAAGGATGAGGGCTAATGACTGTGGGTCTGTTTGCTTTTAATCATTTAAATTCCATCCGGTAAAAGTCCACGAAGGAATATTAAAATCCAAACTGAAATTGTCATTTAGAATCAAGTTCTTGGGGAAGCGGGCAGGGTAGAGATTGACTATAAATGCTGAATAAGGTAACATTGATTGAAGGTTTAACTGTATTTTATACTTTCCAGGAGGCCATTTGGATCAGAGCATTTCTTTGGGGATATTGTACTTTGTTTCCAACGCTTATATCTGCTCACAGTTGGGTGGTGTGGCCATCCCAGTACGCCCTGGGTGTTCGTGTGTGTGTGTGTGTGACAGAAATGTCTCTCTAGTCCGCTCCAGGCTTGCCGGCCACATCGCCGCAGGGCTCTGAGTCAGGAAAGATTTTACTGTGCTTAGAGCCATTCTCTCCTGTACATTCCTGAGCAAAGTGACCCAAAGATAATGTTCACCTTTAACTCGGGTGAGTTATGTCCCTTTACATTAAAGGGTTTCCTTTCTCTGAGCTTAATCAAAATACTTTCTGATATGAGTTCTCATGCAAGCCAATTGACCTCACTTTGCTCTAGGGTCACATCCTCATCTAACTATAGCTAGCTTTTTTGAAAATACTTCACCACCAGTCTGTAAAGAGAATTATTCTAGGGAGTGTGTTAGTCTAAGGAAATGTTCATCCTAGCTACCAGTAAAGTCACTTATTAATTTATGCTCTGTAATTGCAAATAATACTTTCACAGTAGGAGGACAACGTGGTGAAAGAAATGTTATTGCCTAATGAATTCTGATCAATCTTATGATGGATTATTTACCATAAAGATGAACACTGAATGAGTAGAATTTGGAATTCCTTGAACTACTTGAGGGGCATTTTTTGGTCTGTGTTGTGACCTGGATGACCAGGCCCCTTGCATTCCTTGCACGTGCTTCCGCCGCAAGCGAGCAATCAACACTTCCTAACTCAGTTCACGTCCTTCGGGTGTGTTCAAAGTCCCTGAGGAGGACTGATCATTAAGCTAATATCTCAGTGCAATAAGCCAATACATTTGTGGGAGTGACAAAATCAGCAAGGCCATGGCATCAGGCTTTGGGTTGGGCGTCTATTATTGAGTCATGATGCACAGGAGAATGTTCTGGACTATAGTGAGGTAGTGGTTCTCTAAGTTTTCTGGGGATTGATGGTCCCAACAAAATCATCAACGTTTCACTTTTGCTGAAAATATCACACATGTAGAAGTCCAAGCCCGTACATACTGGAAAGAGAAAGATAGAAGTCTACATAGCTCTCTATAGAGAGTTAACTATTTATTGGAAAGAAGAAGAAAAGAGAACGTTGACCTTATCGCCCCCTTAGAACACTCCATGAGGAGTTCAGGCACTAACTCAGGTCACAGAGCATTTTTAATGTTGAAGAGTCTCTGTTTCCTTATTTTAGAATGCCAGTGTTGGTTCATTCCAAGTAATATGTCCTTTTTTTTTATTTACAAGGCAAGACCTCAATGGAGTTACTGTGTGTGTGTGAGTGTGTGTGTGTGTGAGTGTGTGTGTGAGTGAGTGTGTGAGTGTGTGTGTGAGTGTGTGTGAGTGTGTGTGTGTGTGTGTGTGTGTGTGTATTAAGAAGGGAGTCATCATACACTAACTGTGTAGTTAGGAGGTGAATGAACCTGGAAAGTGGTTCTTAGACTTAGTGACTAGAAAAAATTAAAGAGAAATGTAATCACCACAGAAATAAAGGTAGAACACTGAGATGGTTTGAGGTTTGTGAAAAATTTAGAAATTGATAAAGCATTACGGAATCCTGTCTTTTTAATGGAAATCAAAATGAAGCAGGTGGATAGCGTGGCCAAAGATTCGGGGCTGTATTTTCCCCTTTCAGCATTTTGGTTTCCTTATTTTTAGCGTAACAAATTGTTGTGGTTAAGGTTTGAGTATTGGTATTAAAGTTTAATGAAAGTTATACATTTTTCCCTTCAAATATATAATTTTAAGAGACTAGCTGCATGCTTAGGTGCAATCTTATTACATTGAGGAGCCAATTTTTTTCCCAACACAATACTTCTGTGATTATTATATGGTGGGAAAATAGTCCACAGGAAAAGCGTTTTCCCTCAATAGGTCTTTCCTGAACAGTCCTTCTGCTTGTATAACCTCTGCTCTGAGAGGAGTTTTTGTGGGAGATAGACCACACTTTCTTTGGCAAAGATGCACTTCTTAAGTGACTACCTCTAACCAGTAAGAGGAGAAACTATAAATAGTGACCCCACCTGAAATGATATCCATGAAGTCACTTATGCACTTAAAAGAAAGTAGGTGCTAAATAATCTTGCAGCCTGGTTCTGCACATGGCGGCTATGTATATACGTCGTAACTATATGAGATAACCCAAATAATAGTAACTTGCTTTGTACTCATAACACCAATTGATGTGTGTAGAAGAATAGGGGGGTTACAACGGACTAACTTGTTCTTTTGGGGTTCGTACGATTGGAAATGCGCTTCATGTCTGCCTTATGTTTTATGAAATATACCTTATTCTGCTCCTAAATGAGCAGTTTCTCTTCTTCCTTCAAAGCTATTTTTTTTTCTTTAGAGAGGGAGAGAAAGACAGAGAGCGTGTGTGTGCGAGCAGGGGGAGGGGCAGAGCGAGAGGGAGAACGAGAATCCCAAGCGGACTCCACTTCTGGGGCAGAGCCCCACTTGGGACTCAATCTCACGACCCTGAGACCATGACCTGAGCCGAAATCAAGAGGAGGGCACTCAACCAACTGAGCCACTCAGGGCCTCTCCAAGGCTATTTCTGATTCCAGAATATTCTGAAGTAAAAAATCAGGTTGAGAATTAAATAATTCTGGTCACCTTATACAGTGGTATTGGTTCTGAGGTAATGAAGCATGTAGTTCTTTTAGGGGGTATGGTTTAAGCGAAAAAACCCGCTGTGAAACCCGGATCCTTCATGAGGACATCCAACCAGGATGAAAGCATGAAAGCGCGAAAATCTAGGCAGTTGGGAGCAGTGACAGGTCTGGTCTGGAAAGACAGGGGATGTGAGTAGACAGACGTAACACCTGAAGGCTGTGCTTGTGGGGGAACATTTATCTTCTCCAGAAAACCGGAATGAAAATCGGCACAGAGTTGTAGAGACAATTTGTTCTCCTTTTGAAGAACAGATAGAAATATTAGAATACATGACTTTGTCCACAATAGCCAAATCATGGAAGGAGCCGAGATGCCCTTCAACAGATGACTGGATTAAGAAGCTGTGGTCCATATATACAATGGAATATTACTCAGCTATCAGAAAGAACGAATTCTCAACATTTGCTGCAACATGGACGGCACTGGAGGAGATAATGCTAAGTGAAATAAGTCAAGCAGAGAAAGACAATTATCATATGATTTCTCTCATCTATGGAACATAAGAACTAGGATGATCGGTAGGGGAAGAAAGGGATAAAGAAAAGGGGGGTAATCAGAAGGGGGAATGAAACATGAGAGACTATGGACTATGAGAAACAAACTGAAGACTTCAGAGGGGAGGGGGTGGGGGAATGGGATAGACTGGTGATGGGTAGTAAGGAGGGCACGTATTGCATGGTGCACTGGGTGTTATACGCAAAATGAAGCATCAAACTTTACATCGGAATCCGGGGATGTACTGTATGGTGATTAACATAATATAATAAAAAAAATCATCTCAATCTAGAAATTAAATCATAACAAAAAAAAAAAGAATACATGACTAGTCTCAGGGGACGTAGCAGGCAGAATGATGGTCCCTGGAGATATTTGCGTCCTAATCCTCACAGCCTGTGAATGTGTTACCTTACGCTGTGAAGGTTAATAAGGTTGTAAATAGAATTAAGTTTATTAATCAGCCGACCTTAAAAGAGGGAGAGGAGATTAGATTATCCAGGTGGGTCCAATAGTAATCAGAAGGACCTTTAAAAGCGAAATAGGCAGGGCAGGAGATCAGAGTGATGAGACAGGAGAAGAAATCGACCCACCACCATCACTGGCTTTGGAGACAGAGGAGAAGGCCAGAAGCCATGGAATAGAAGTGGCCTCTAGAAGCTGGAAAAGGCAAGGAAACTGATTCTCCCCTAAAGGGGATGAATTCTCCCCTAGAGCATCTAGAAGGGAACACAGCCCCGTGAAGAGTGATTTTAGCCCCGTGGGACGCATTTTGGATTTCTGACCTACGGAACTGTAAGAGTATAAATTTGTGTTGTTTTATGCATTGCGTAATTTGTTACAGCTGCCATAGTGAATGACCGCAGGAGGTCTCTCACCTTCAGTTCTGGCTTTGCTAATTCATTTCTCTCAGGTGTGATATGAGTGGGTTGTGATTCAGCTAAAGGTGAAGGGACTAGTGTTCATCTTCACCCCTCCAATAACTAGCACATTCTCAGCACAAAGGCATTCAGAGTTGGTGACTTTAGCCGTGAGATTTATACACCCCGTCCTTGGCTACATGCTCATAAGATTGAGCTGCACGTTCAGTTTCTCAATAGATTTTGGAAATATGTTTAGTGTTTTTACTTACACTAAATGGTACAACTAAATGAATTATATTTTCAAAAAATGTATTTTATTTTGAAACAATTTGGTCCCACTTTATCAACTTATGATTGGCTAACTGGCAAGGAGAACAATCCATTTCCAAGACCAGTGAGTTCTCATTTTGTGTTTAGCTATGTAAATAATGAGGGAGGGAGGAAGGGTGTTAAGGAGAAAGAGAGAGAGTGCACAAGAGGGGAGAGAGAGAGAGATTGATTCTCCGAAGATTTGACAATTAATATCCTAACCCCAGTCAATCTTGGTGGAAAAAGACTCAGTTATGCAGTACTGGTTGAGGAATAGTTCTGCTGTCAAAAAGCTTGTATTTGTTGTGATTGAATGGGATTCAGGTAACCCCTGTGGAATGGTGAAGTCAGATAAAGTTGAGATTTGACTGGGTTTGCATGACCAATAACCTTTCCAATTTAATAGAATAAATAGTGCCTCTGTGTGCTTAACATATTGATGTTATCTATACCAGAATGAATTATTTTTGAAGGAATGGAAGGATTTTCTGAAATCATGTTAAGGAAGACCTGTGACATAATAGCATTTGATGATCTGGATTCAAATATATCAAATGCAGGGTGTAAAAACCAGCTAGGATTAGCGCAAGGTGCAGGTAATGGTCCTGTCTTGCTGTTCTTGTATGATAATGATGTCCCACTGTACAGTTTCAGAATGGAATCTAATATAATCTGATATAAAACTGAAAGACTAAAGAAGAGCCTGGTCATTAAGATTTTTTTTCTCAATTTTGGTAATTTTCTCATGGTAATTTCACGAGTAGATTAATATCAGACTTTTAAAGCATTAACAAAATTGAAATAATTTTTGAGCTTTGCAAAATCATATTTGGGAAAATGTGTCAAGGCCATCAACAGTGGTGATTTGGAATGTATTGTATTTTGGAATGAAAAGTATTTTTTAGCATTACAAACTACAAATTAAAAGAAAGAAAATAAACGTGCCAAGTATTTTAGCTTTTCTATACAGATAAAGATATACAGCTAGGGGCATTGACTATCTGGGGGGGTTACAGTTGATGGGCCAGTGTACCTTAATATTTTGTGGCTCACTGACTCCTTTGAAATTTTGATGAAATCCGTGGTCCCTCTTCATAGAACAGTGTACATATAGGCACACGTGCACGCACACACATTTGTATATTATGCACTTTTCCAGAAAGCTTATATAGTTCCAGAAGCCCATTCATGATCTTGCAAGGGTAAGAACTTGTATTTTAAAACATTGTGGCTTTCTTGTCTGGACTACACTAAGACAATCAACTTGAACTTTGGTTTCTCAGGAGACTTCAGGAATGTGGCACTTCTGTATTCTAAGGAATGAATTATTTGGGATGCACCGTGATTTAAAATTTTAACCAGTTGATGACCTAACCTCAGGTAGATTCGGGTAATTATTTCTGCTCAACGTCTAGGGTTTTAAAGAAAGCAGAAAGTTTTAGATGGAAAGTGGATTCTAGGACTCAGAGGAAAGAATTCAGACAAAACCAAAGATTATGAGGTGGAAGCAGATTCTGATTTCCCCAACCTGACTGATAAGTGGAAGTCGAGGGAGGTAGGAAAGAACAGAGTGGTCTTTACTACTGCCTCATCAAGGCTGGCAGGGTTGTGTCTATCAGGGAGGTCTGCCTGGAGGTTCCAGAGGTACTAGAGAAGGTCCCAAGAACCTAGGCACCAAAGTACTGGGCCATGGATTTAGAAAATGATTGATCAAGAGACAGGGGTGGAGGGGTTGGGAGTGGGGAATGACTAAGCGATAGGCATTGGCTGACTTGATCTTGAACCTTGATCTTTGGACTTTGGTGATTTTCATGCATCTTCTCTGATACTGGGACAAAGGGCAGGCTGGGTTGACCTCACAAGGAGGAACAAGCCTGCAAAAATCGGGCAAGGGTAGAAAAGCAATGCTAATCTGGGTTCTTTGGGAAAAACACATGCATTTATGTGGTCTGTATGTATCCAAATAAAGTCATCTGTATTAGCAGGCAAATTCTAGCATGACCTAATGTTACCTACTCTTTGGAAGTCTTCTGGCTCACTCCTCTTTTCCTAATTAAAATTATTAGTAATGTGACCGAGAAAGATGAGTTCGAATCCCCAGTAGAATTTCTGATGACCTTCATTTCCGAAGAAGATTTTTTGTGAGTTCCTGAAAGATTTCAGCAGGGATTTGGGTTCTCAGCTCGAAAACTTTGTGGCTGTTCTTTGATCTTGTTCTGACATCAACCCAAACGTGGAAATTTGCCTCTTTCTTTACTTTGCGTGCACACATACGCACACACACTCAAATATTCACGAACGTGCATCTTTGAAGCAGGCTTTGTAGTGTAGAGCTGACTTTGCTGATGGTTTTAGGACATGAAAGTTAATATATTTCAGCAATTCAATTGAAAATAAAACGTTCAAAAGTTGGTGCAGACACCAAATGAAGGCATTTAGGAGGCATTTAGGAGGCATCTAGCCTTTTTCCTCCATAAACCAAGCCAAAGATGGAGCATGGGGTTGGTTGTCTGCCCACAGGAAAGGTCACTTTTTAAAGCTCCTGCAAAGACACTGTGCCATCCACTTACCAGCCCTTGTACTGAGCCCATCCAGAGGTGGCATCTTTTCTGACTTTGTACAGGGCTCCACACAGACTAGCACCATTCTGCCCACATTAGGATCTTTAGCTACTCTGCCATATTGTTTAGCTGCTCTGAAGAGCACCGGAGGCAGACTGCATGGGTTTGAATCCCAGCTCTGCCACATACGAGCTGTGTGACAGTGGGCAGGTTATTGAATCTCTCTGTATCTCATTTTCCTCTTCCGTAAAGCAGGGATAGTAAAGGTTCTCCCCACTTTATAGGGTCACTGTGAGGACTAAGTGACATATAAGCAAATAAAGTGCTTAGCAACGTTGTCTAGCAGGTAGTGCTCAATGACTGCTAGTCATCAATGTTCTCCTGCATAAATGACAATATTTTATTCACGTCATAAAATTTCTAGTAGTTTCGTGTTACCGACAGAATAAAGTTCCAACACCTCAACCTGACATTTAAAATCTGCTCCCCACATCCCTTCATCTCTCTTCTTTCTCATATGATGAAGCCTCTACGTTAGCCACGTGGTTTGCTCCTGGACAGCCCCATCTCACTGTTCACCCCCAACTCTAAGCGTCGTCTCGTGTTGCTGGATACACCTGATAGTATAATTCACATCAGACATTCTCAAAAGGCATTAGACAAATGCATGTGAAGATCAAAGAAATTGCTTCCTTCTCCAGTGACGTGTGAAAGAATGCAGGACGGAAGAAGAGAGAAATTCAAGCATTCTTTAGCTGCTAGTCAATGAGAATTGAAATCAAAGGCTGTTACTGGGACCTTCATTACCTTTGAATACAATACGCCCACAATAGTAGGTCTATTTGTAAGCAAAACTACAAGGCAGATACGTCCTCTAATTCCTTTTTCCTAGTGTTTTTCACCTAATGAAGGTACCAATATCTCTCCCAGAAATATCTGATCTTCAGTGAGGATGAAAGCCCAGAAGAGATGATGTTACGAAGAGTGATGATTTAAACTACAGCAGGAGTGGGGTGTGTCATTTTTTTCCCAAGTTGCTTTCAAATATCACCCTTTGGGCAGTCAATTTGTGGGAACATGAGCATATTTGAATGCTAATTAATAAAAGAAGAAAAAGATAAAAGAGGAAGGGCACCCTGACCCCTAGTGTTTATTTTTCTGCTCATGGTGGTTGTGCTATGACTTTAGACTATTTAATTGGCCTCTTTTCTGTCCTTATGACCTAGTTCCTTCTGCTTTGTGACTGTCGCTTTGGTGTGTGAGAGAGGCTAAATGCCACTGATTTCCTTCTTTAATTTTGGTGATTATTTCTACACCCAGAGGTTAAAATCATCTGAGAAGCAATCCTAAAAGCTGCTGACAAGCTGGTGAGGCACTCAAGAGAGCGGATGAGGTGACAGAGAAGGTTTTGGGTGCCCATGGGTAAATGAAATGGCTGGCTTATCTGACCTTTCTCTTTTGAAGCTGGCATCCTGACAAAGCATCATACAGCTAAGCGGGAGAGCTCGGTGCTCTGACCAGGAGAGACACTGAGCCGAGCCACCCCTTAAAAATACTGAACTGATCACCATAGAAAAGAATGAGATCTTGCCATTTGTGACAACATGGATGGACCTAGAGGGCGTTAGGCTAAGTGAAATAAGTCAGGCAGAGAAAGACAAATACCAAATGATTTCATGTCTACGTGAAATCTAAAAAAACAAAGCAAAGGAACAAAAACAGAAACGGATCATGAACCCAGAGAACACACTGGTGGATGACTAAAGGGAGGGGCTTGGGGGTGGGTGAAGTAGGTAAAGAGGATTTAGAGCTATAGACTTCCAGTTATAAAACAAATAAGTCACGTGGACGAAAAGCACAGCAAAGGGCACAGAGTCAATAATATCGTAACCTTGTTGTATGGTATCAGACGGTGACTACACTCACCATGGTGAGCAGAGCATAATGGGTAGAACCATTGAATCACGATGTTGTCCTCCTGAAATTAATGTCACGTATGTCAGTTAGACTTCAATTAAAAAAAATCACCGTGCTGGAAGGAGGAGACCCATTTTCTATTCTGCTCTGTCAGTAAGTCTTTCGACTGCTCCACATCTCAGTTTTTCATCTGTAAAATGAAGGGTCATTCATTGAGCTATTTACTGAGCATTCGGCATTGTTTTAAGTGCTGGGGATAGGTCAGTGACCAACACTGACAAGATTCTTGCTCTTGGTGTGTTGGGGTGGGGATATCAGGGAATGGAGACAGTCAACAGACCCATAAATTAATACAGAAGAAAATTCCAGATACTGATAACAGCTGTGGAGAGAAGAACACTGGGTGGGATGGCAGAAAGTGACTAGAGGTGGAGTAGGGGAGGTCTCTTTGAGGAGAAGGGCATTTAAGCTGTACTTGAATGATGACAATGAGTCATGCCATAGGGCAGCAGTTCCCAGGGAGAAGGCACAGTTGGTACAAAAAAAGACTAGAAGGCAACAATTAGGTGAGTGTCTTTGAGGACCTGGCAGAATGCCAGGGTGAAGAGATGGAGAGGAGACTGACAAGAGATGTGATTAAAGAGGTGGGCGGGGGCCAACGAAGACTTCGCTGACACTGTGAGCGGTTTGAATTTATTCTCACCATCATGTAAACCCATTGAAGCAGCATTGTCCAGTGGAAATATAACATGAGCCACATATGTAATTTTAAAACATTTAGTAGCCACGTTAAAAAAGTAAGAGATAGATAAATTAGATTGAATAAGTGTTATTTAACAAAATATATAAAAATATTATCATTTCAACATGTAGTCACAATTAAAATTATTGAGATGTTTTACACTCTCTTTTTGAATTAAGTCTTTGAAGTCAGTGTGTATTTTACATTTATAGCACATTTCAGTTTGGATGCCAAATTTTCATTGGAAATAATTGATTTACATTAAGATTTCATAAAATTTACATTTGAGATGGTAGATTCACATACCCGACTTGTTTCAAACATACTTAAATGCTTTCCAATAATTAAATCCAGAAGCAGTCTTCAAATTTAGGATAATTAAAATTAAATAAAATTTAACATTCAGTTCTTCAGTTCTTCAGTTGCACCAGACACAAGTGCTCAGTAAACACATGCGGCTAGTGGCTGCCATATTGGACAGGTCAGGATTGGAGGGTTTCAAGTGGGGAATGACAGGATTTGATTTGCTTTAAAAGGACCACTGGTTGCTGTGTGAAGATCCGACTGTGGTAGAGAAAGTAAAGGTATTGGGAACTGATTACATGGAGGTCAGCAAACTTCTTCTGTCAAAGGTCAGTTAAAAGGGGCCAGATAGTAAATAGTTTAGGCTTTGTGGGCCATATGGTCCTTGTCGAACACGATTCCGCAATTGTAAAACAAAAGCAGCCATAGGTGATACATGAAAGAATGAGCATGGCGGTGTTCCAATAAAACTTTACTGATGGACACTGGAATTTGAATTTCATGTAATTTGACATGTCATGCAATATTATTCTTTTGATTTTTTTTTACAGTCATTTAAAAATGTAAAAATGATTCTTAGCTTATAGGACATTCAAAAAGAGGCAGCAAGTGGAATGGTAAGCAGGTGTTTGCTGACCCCCAGATCAGGGGTGTTTGGCAGTAGCCCAAGGGGGAGGTGATGGTGCTGGAGAGCTGAGGGGGCAGCAGTGGGAAGAATGTGATTCCTGTGGTAGAGCTGGTTGGACTTGATGATAGTCTGGGTGTTGGGAGCCAGGAAAGGGAAGAGTCAAGAGTGAAGGCATGAGGCTCCGTTTTGAGCCTGACCAGATGGTTTCTAAAGTTCTCTTTAGCTCCAGCAGCTTGTGATCTATGATTTTTAAGTGGAATCCACTTTTTGACCAGAGTTTGGAATGATGCTCTTCCTCCTCCTTGAGTGGATACATTCCAGTATCTGGAAATTGTAAGCCTGGGAATTTTCTCTGATAAAGGAGTGTTGTGTATTTCAGCTCTTCACTGACAGTAGCACTAAGCCATTTTATAATTTTTAATTTTTATGCTGTGGAATTTCATGGATCTTAAGAAAAAACTTCTCTATGAAGTATACTTTTGTACACGCACCGGTGATATGCTTCATTTCTGTCCAGCTATGGTCCTGTTCAAATGGATTAAACTTGCTTGTTTTCAAACAAGTTCTATGGGAATTCCGGATCATTTCGGTCCTTCCCTACCCTCTTTTTATTCTGTCCTCTTGTAGTTATCTCCTGGGGAGCAAAGTTTTCATGGATTAAAACAGCAATGGATTTTTTGTTCTTAGCTTTTATTTGAATGTATCCTTTCACCTCAGATATATTATGCATCGCCAAAGAATCTCATAAATTATAGACTAAGCAAAAGTTAAAATTAGATCTGAGTGTGGTGTAATGCCCAAAGGAAACTATTTGAAAAGGTTACAAGCTGTCAAAAAACAATTTGTATGGCTAAGAGCCACACAGTTAGATGCTCTTAATGGAGTATCTGCAATGATTATTTGGGCATTGGTTGCTTAGTACGTCTCTGTGGCAACTAATCAGTGTATTTCTTTGGAAGCCAGAGACGGCCGGAATTCGGCACCTCTAATACCGAAGAAGTGTGTGGTCGAATGTGTTGTTCCACATCAAACAAACCGCACCTCTTCTCTCTCCAGATTTTAATAATTCCCCACCCCTCCCAAATTGTCATTGGTGCTGATTGCAAGAATAAAGACTAGTTACTTCAGTGAAAGGATCATAAAGTCAATCATGTGGATAAAATTACTGAGCCATCCAGCCAGCTGGTCTCTATTTGGCTCCACTTTGGTTCATTAGTTTATGGGGTGAATTCACTCCATATTTAAGGAAAGCAAAAACGGCATCAAAACTCATTTGTAATTAATTGCAGCTTTTTAGAAAGGAATGCATTTGCAAATGAAGAATATGCAATGTCAGATCCTGATTTCTGATTATGTTATGCATCTGTCTAAAATGTAACTTTCTTTTGTGTTTATGTTAACGCTGGGTATAGGTTAGACACTTTTTCAGACCCTTACCACTACTATCCGCATTTTAAGAGTTTCTCTTTGCCAACTTCAAAAACTTTAAAATAGCACATCATGGGTTGGCTGGAGCCCGTGCATCTCCAAACAGTCTAAGAGTCATTTGGATGCCTGGCCATCTAATCTGGTGCTTGTCTTAATGTATTGTCATTCAGGTGATTAGATGGGCTTATGCAACTCTAAGCTGACTTTGAAATGATTATACATCACAAAAACATTGCGGGTTTCCATGCTTTGTTAGTGGCAAAATGGCCAATGTTAATTACTTGGGCATTTAATGGACCCAGAAATAACAAATACATGATTCTCTTGATTTGGAAACCTTTTACAAAAGGACATAAAAGCAGTCAAGCAACCCTGGAGCTGTGCCTCTACAAAATCGAACTCCTCATAAGGACCAAAGTAAGGGCAAAGGACACAAATGCTTTTAAACAAAAGGAACCCAGTAGGACAGAACACTAATACTTTATGCTAACTCTCATAAACACAGAAAGGAAAAATCTGGTGAACAAAGAAGCCAAATGTCATAAATATGCCTCCTATGTCAAAGACTGGAATTAGCTCTCACAGAACACAACAGGCAAAGGCAAAACAGAACCTCAGTTGGCTACTTCTGGTGGAAATAATCCGCCCCAGAGTAAGTCAAGCCACTGACCAAAGCATTTCTTTGGAAGTGATGGGTACTTGGGATGGGAGCCCTGTGGCTACAGAGCGAGAGCTCAAAATGTGTTCGGAGGGATGTCCAAGTATGCAAATCCCTACCAGATGCTGCGAGACATGAGGGCCACGGGGCTCGCCATGACATTTGGACCACCTTTTGCCCATATCTCATCCCCCTCCAAGTCCTGAACCACCTGAACTTGCAAGAAATTATCCACAAATTGAAAGTTAAAGAAAAAGTCAGCAATATGTAAATGGACCACTAGGAAAACGAATCTGTTTCAAATGAGGTTATTTCAAGACCCTCATTTGACATGAGGAGACTGAGGCCCAGAGAAATGAAAATGGTGAAGGAACTTGCTCAGAATGACCTATTTAGTCAGTTGGGGGTAATTAGCAGAATATTTTACAAAATGACTTTAACATGTGTTTTAACTAAAAACAAAACAAATATGTTTTAACCAAAAAAACCAAAACAAAACAAAACTTACAAGGTAAGTAGAGAAGGTATTACCTTCAACACATTTCAGGTAAAGGAAGGGGAATCCAGAGAAGTAAAGTGATTTGCCCAAGACCATCTAGCTAGGAAGTCATGGTCCCTTCTACCTAGTTCTTTTTGACCCTATGAATTTGCCATTATTATAAATTGCCTCCAGATTTAAGTTCCTTTTTCTTCCCATGTAGTAGCCGAGCATAACGAGAAGCTAAAGCATGAGGAAAGAAAGAAAGGAACAAAGGAGTAGAGTTAGCTTTGTGCCTAATTCCACAGATAATAGCTTTCTCAATTAGAGTAGATGTGCCGAATGCCTCCTGAGCACGTTGGTGGAGGAGAAAAACTTACAACTCTGGTAACGATACTTCATAGATGAGCCAGTGTTTGCATTCTTTGAACCTATTTTTCCTCTCTTAAGGTCCCTCAATATTCTCCCCCCGCCAAGTCCCCTCAAAATTAATACAGGCTCAAAGTAAAAATGAATTGTTGCTTTCAAAAAATGACATAGGGCCCTAAGAAATGTATCCCATCAGAAATGCAATTTCAATGGCCTAAGTTATATAAATGACACATAATAAAACATTATAATTACCTATTATTTACATGTGTGTTCTAAGAATTACTTAAAATTAATTGGGAGCAGGATTCACAATTTTAATCGCTTTATGAAATATTCATGAGCACTCATAAAATCCATGAGGCATTTCTTTAATGAATTAATGATATTTAATATCTTTTCACCGAATTTAAGGGCAGAGAAACCCGATTTGTTAATGCATTGTAAGGTTCTGAAGTTACTGTCGGTCTCGCTGGAGAAATGACTGCCGACGCATTATTCTTAGCTGTCCAGTCCATCCATAGTGACACAAGCGAGTCTCTTCTGCCTTGGATCATGAACCAGATTCTCCCAGCCAAGTCTATCTGATGTGACAAAAGCCATAACAAGAATACCTTTGCAGATAGTACTTATAGTTTCTAAAACTTGCATTCTGATGTCAGGGGCAGGAAATCAGCCACTGTGTAGACCACTTTGAGCTCTAAGTTGAAGGAATACCTAGACTCTGAGGGCGAGCTTTGAAATTACTTCTCTCCATAGCGGAAGTGAATGAGAGTCAAGATGAGGTTGGTTGGGTTAGTAATCTGCAGGAGGACCACTCACCACGTGTATATGGAGGTGCTGAAGTAGCTTCTAAATCTTTTGTTTTTCTTTTAAGATTTTCTTTATTTTATTTGAGAGAGAGAGAGCGTGAGAGCGAGCACAAGCAGGGAGCGCTGAGCAGGGACCCCCGCGCAGGGCTCGATCCTAGGAACCTGGGATCGTGACCTGCCTGAAGGCAGATGCTTAGCAAACTGAGCCACGAGGCACCCAAAGTATCTTCTTAAGCCTTGTTTGTGTTCTCCACCCACCCCTACACTTTCCCTCAAATCCAGCAGGGAGGCACCAACTATCATGAGGTCTAAAGTAAAATAAATGAGATAATTAAACCTTAACATGTTGTCAAGGAAGTATTACTGACAAAATGGGGGAAATAGAATGGGAGGGTGGAAGACACCAAGGGAAGGCAGCACATCCAAAGGAACAAATATTTCTGACTCCAGGTCTGGGCATCTGTGAAATGTTTGTCCCTTTACATGTGACTTGAAACTGTAGCCAGAACGCTGCACATTACAAATGAGGACACTGGAAGAGGGTTAAGTGGCTTGTCAAAAATAGCAATTATGATTTTCCTTTTGCATCAATAATTATATTTAGAAAGGAAGCATATTATAAATTTCTTTGAAGCCACATTGACTTTGCCTTGCATGTGGATTCATCTTTCTAGAAGGTGATACTGAGATGACAAAGTACCATAGGATGAGTGTGGAGATGGTTCTGTCAACTAGCTATTGCTGTTTATCAGATGGTTTTATTCATTTTCTCAGAAACCAGTCTCAGTTTTTATCCTAATGTTAATCTCTGTCACCTTCTCCATCGTTTTTGTAGAAAATGCATTTTCAAAATAGAATTCAAGAGACATCTGTGTTCTAGTATAGACCCCACTCAGAAATAGACAGAGGCTGACCCATGACCACTGTTCTGTAATTTCTAAAACATAAAAATAAATTACTTATGGCAAGTGGCCAAGTTTTTTCAAACTTACATTGCGTCTTGTGTGAGTTCAGGTCTCCCCCTTAGAAGCAGCAACTACGCATTTTGTTTTAAGATGATGTGAACATTTCTATCATCAGAGATCGCCAAAAAGAGAGAAAGAGACTCAGGTTTTGCGTGTAGTAAGTACAGAGGGTGTAGGCTGGAACCCTGGCTCAGTCATGCATTAACTGATTTATTGTGCATAAATTGCTTAACCATTCTGAACTTCAGCTTCCTTATCTGTAAGATGATTATTCAACAACACTTACCTTATAGGCTTGTTTAAGGATTAGAATACAGGAATTCATTAAATAGTAAACTGTATTCTTAGAATAGTCAGTTGCACAGGCACCAAATGTTTATTGAGTTTATTATAAGATTAGGCCTTAATCCTTTAAGTGAAATATATAACCAGCAGAGCTTTAGGAAACTGAATCCCTTGGGAAGATAATGCAGCCTATGAAATATACGTGCCATTCTGCAAAGTTTATAAGTTTAATCATTATTCTTAAATTGGTGCATGAAGAAAAGACACATGAAATGCTATGAGTAACGTTTTACATTCTTACTAATTTAACAGATTGTTAAATGGGATTTTCTTTCTGTCTTGGAGTCTCGGGTGGGACCCAAAAGAGGAGGGTATCAGTGATAAGGCTGCCCATTCTAAGGAAAGAGGCTAGACTCCTCTGTGCGGGACCAACCTTTCTCTTCTAGTCTGTAGAAGTTTTTGTTTGTTTGTGTTTTGTTGTCTGTTTTTGAGAATTCTACAGAGTTTGAAGGAAGAAGGTAAGGATATACTTTTTAACGAAGCTCTATGCTCGTGCTACAATGCATAAAACATACAATTCACCAGTGTAAAGTGTACAATTCAATGGCTTTTTATATGTTCAGAATTGTGAAGACATCACACAAAGCATTTTCATTACCCCCAAATGAAACTCATCAGCCCCTACCTATCACCCCTTGATCCTCACCTGCCCTTCCCAACCCCTAATCCTAGGCAACCACTAATCTACTTTCTGCCTCTATTGGTTTGCCTATCCTGGACATTTCATATGAACAGAATCATACAATTTATGGTGTTTTACGAGTGGTTTATTTCACTTAGCATAGTGTTTTCAGTTTCATCCATGTCGGAGCAGGTATCAGTACCACATTTCTTTTTATTGCCTAATACCATTCCATTGTATAGATACATTTTACTTATCCATTTATTAGTTGATGGGCATTTAAGTTGGGATTACTTTTGGCTGTTATGACTAATGCGGCCATAAACACTTATATACACGTTTGTGTGTGTGTGTGTGTGTGTGTGTGTGTGCGCGCACATATGTTTTCATTTCTCTGGGGTATATACCTAGGAATGGAATTGCTGGTTAGGAAGGTAACTCTATGCTTAACCTTTTGAGGATATGCCAGACTGTTTTCCAAAATGGCTGAACCATTTTCCACTCCCCCCAGCAGGGCGTGAGGGTTTCAGTTCTTCCATACCTTTGCCAACACTAGTTATTATCTGTCCTCTTGATGACAGCCACGCCAGTAGGTATGAAGTGGTATCTCATTGTGGTTTTGATTTGTATTTCCAAGATGGCTAATGATGTTGAACATCTTTATATGTGCCTATCAGCCATGTATATATCTTCTTTGGAGAACTGTTTGTTCAGATCTCTTGTCCATCTTTTAATTGGTTATTTGTAGTAAAAGAAAGCTTGCAATGTTCCCAGTTTCACCCAACCATGTAAGATAGCTCCAAATGAGTGATACACAAACACTGAAGGTGTCTGCCAGAAGGAAAGGCTGACATTATCAGTCTCCACCTAGGATCTTGTGATCTTTAGAAACTTCCAGGTCTAGGATTGCTGTTGAATTGGAGCAGAGTCTGGAGAGAGAGCTGTGCTGTGATGGCTTTAACTTTTAGAGTTTGAGAGGCATTGGAGTTTAGTTTTCCTGTGGGCCACCTGGATAGCTGTATTGTTGATGGCTAGAGCCATTTAGAAAGGACCCTGCACATGAGTGCTGCCTGCCAGGGTGCTATGGTCTGAATCTTTATGTTCCCCCCAAATTCATATGTTGAAATCCTAATGCCCAATGTGATAGCTTTAGGAGGTGGGAACTTTGGGAGGTGACTAGGTTATAGGACAGAGCCTTAAAAAAAAAATCCTCTTATAAAAGAGATCCCAGAAAGCTCCCTTAGCCTCTCCACCATGTGAGGATACAGTAAGACTGGGACCCAGAAGAGGACATTCACTGAACTCGTACTTCCCAGCATCCAGAACTGTGAGAGAGAAAATTCCTGTTGTTTACGAGCCACTTGGTCTCGGCTACGTTGTCAGAGCAGCCTGAACGGGCTAAGACCCAGGGGCAGCTGTCCCAGAAATATACCATCAAGTTAAAAGCTGAGGCAGAATCAGAAGTTATTTGTTCGAGCGTGTGTTACGTATGCAGTGACAAGGGAGAAATCAGGTCCCAGTCTAGGGATCTCCAAAGACAGCCCCTGCCCCCCAAAGTAGTCCATGAGATAAAGAGTCTGAAGAGAAAGAGCCACATTGCATAAGCCCTGATGAAGAAAACCTTTGTCCTTATCCCCCTCCTTGAGCTGCTCCCTGCTCTGATTTTCCCATTTCTGGTACTCCAGTTGCAAGGTTTGGTGTGTGTTGGGGCAGGAAAGAAAGTTTTGAAATGATTCGGGTTTGATTTAGATTAGATTGGATATTTTTACACCTGAAAATAATACTGTTCTAATACTCCAAAGTGACCACAAAAGCCACAGGGAACTCTGAGATATTTTGCAAGAGAGTGGAAAGAACATCTAAGAGAGGATTTCTTAAAATAGAGAAAAGGAGACCTAATTCTTGATCGTATCCCATCAAATCTAGCCTGTTCAGTATATTCACGTAGGACACACGTGTGTGTCTCTGCCAATTCTCACAATGTTGCATTCTTTCTAGGAGGGTAAATATCTTTAAGCCCTTTGGTCTATGTATCATAGCAAACAGTGAGGTGGAGTTGTATGGACTTTCCAATCACAGAATGTAAGGCAGTGATGGAGCCAAAGAACAGGGCCCAAGACTATGAATAACATTTCACAACTGGAATGTGCAGCCCTATGGTTTGCAACTCTCTCCAGGGCTGTTAATATTTTCAGAGACTCTAATAACTGACTGTTCAGGTCACATTATGTGATTAAAGATCTTCATTCTCCTGGGAGAGCTCAGATCTTTTCATAACAGTCATTTTGGTAAGTGAAAACACTCAGTAAACAAAACGGCTCTCTGAAAGAATCGGCTATGCAAAAAGGATTTTCCAGACTCATATATTAAAATAAGCAACGCGTTAGTTGCAGAAAGCCCACTGTTTAGGTTGCGGACTCTGAGATGCCAGATTGGAGTGACAATACGGGTCAGTCCCTGAGAACCGGAACCCCGGCTCTCTGGTCATGTCAGGCTCAAGATCAAGAGAAAGCTCGTGCGCTGAAAAGCTTGGTGTATAACATCTTAGAGACCCAGAGCACGGAGGCCCTTTACACAAACAGAACAAATCCTTTTCAGTGCTTTTAGACCTTAACAAACATGAGGTGATGTATAAAACGTCACTCCCCCCACCACACAGCCAGCCCCCACCCCGCGAACCCCTGCACTCTTTTCAGCGTTTCTTAAATGTGCCCCATTGAACAATCTGTATTCATTGTAACAAATACAATCTCATTGAATTAGATTCTGAAGAGACTTTATAGTGAGAGAAAAGAGGACTGATCCTGTATTCTCTTTAGTTTAAACAAGGGACAGAGCCCCAGCAAATGAGAAATCTTGGGTGAGCTAAGTTCCCTGGAATGGGTAGGGAGGGAAGGAGAAGGGTGAGAATTGGATGGAACTTGCTTACGCTGGGGAAGGAATCAATTTCTAGGTGTTCCAGGAATAGAGAAGCAATGCTGGTTGGTGTTCGCGCCGTCATGGTGTGATCGCTAGGTGTCACGGGGTACATTTTCCTTTTCCGATCACCATGTGATACAGTTCCTTTTAATTTAAACTTCTTTGGGTGGAAGGTAGGGCTCGGAGTCAGAATCATCAACAGTATAAAGTGGGAGAGGAAAAACACGCCAGTAGCTATTTGCAGATGTAATAAAGATTTGACTAATCTGCATATTTATGGTTTGTATTAGCTCACTGGTGATCACGGTCTGATAAAACCTGCGCTATCGCCCAGCCGCATGCAATTCATGGCCTGTATCACTGTGATTATCTATGTTCCTCTCATTACTCACCCATTGCTTTGGTTGTATCGGGAGTGAAAATGATAAGCCGTAAGCTTCCCTGCTGCTTAACCTAACAACAGATCATTCTCCGTTGCAAGCCCAATGTCAATGACACAAAGCAAAGGAGGATCGCGCAGATTTCTCCTTGCTTCCCCAGGCCCCTGACCTCCCTCCCCTCAAGCTGTCCACCCACGCAAAGGCTACACTTAGACTTGTCCTTGATTTTCAGGAGTTAAAAATCCCTAATAACTTAACAAGCAAAACATAAGAGTTATCCTTGTAAGGCGTCAGCACACAAATTAGCTAGACAAATAAAAAGGATTAAAAAATTCTTGAAAGTAGCACTTATCATCAGTCTCCCATTCAGAAATAATGAAGGAAGATGGTTTATACAGATTTAGTAATAAGACACGACAGAAATGTAAATATAACATGTTACGACCTTTCTTCTGGTGAACAATAAGCATTTTGTTCATTCTTCAGAGCCTCTTTGCAGTGAGTGTGGTGATGAATCGAAGTTATGACATCAATTAAATCACAAGTTTATATTATTTTCAAACAGACAAAATGTAGATATTTTAAGGCAGGTAGCAAAAATGCTGAGTTACTATCTATTCTTGGTCTCTAAATGAGTTATACATATTCAAAAAAAGAACATTAAAGATGGTCCACAAAGCCAGGATCATATATTACTTTTACTCTGAACAAAGATAACATTTGTAGAATCCCATTAGCAATAAATCTTTTAGATTCTTTTCACTTAAAATCTTATGATCCCAAAGGGAAGAAGAGATAATCAGTAAATAGAACTCTGATATCTGTCAGGAATTTGCCTGAATTAGAGCTGAACTAACTTGACAGAGAGATTGAGAAAAAAATTACCTTTAGTATTCTGATGAATCGATCTGAATTTTTCTTTAAACATACCACTAAAATGGAAACAAAAACAAAAAATATGTTGTTCATATTTGAACAACCCAGGATGTGTAGTACGTAAATTGCCAATGATATAGAGTAAATATCCTCGGGTGAAAGATACTCATAGACCATAGAATAATTTTTGAAAATACTGAACTTTAATATGTTTTTAGAAGTATTACATAATGAAGCATAGGAGTTTCATATTATGTGTTTCTCCTTTTAGTGATTTCAACATTAGAGAAAAAATTAGATTAAAATTGTTTTTAAATCCTCCCTTTTCTTAACTAACCAATGGATATATCAGGAATTAAAAAAAAAAAGAGATGGGAGAAAGTTAAAAAACATTCTGGAATACTGTATGTAATATACCCGGCAACACATGGTCATCATGGACTTTTCGGAGCACTGCAGTGTCCAGCACTAAATGTGATTTGGTTATGGAGGCCCTAGGGGTGGAATACCCATTTCCTAGTGTAGTAAAGTTTGGGTCTTTTCACCTTATTTATCGGAAGAAAGGGATTCCCCAAAAGGAGGACTATAACGTGCCAAGAGACTTTTCGTGAGATGAGGGTGGTTTCATTAAGATCTCTGCAGAACTCTCCTTTCTTTTCCCTTTAAAAAGTGCACGCCCATGAACTTGAACTGAAGAGTACCACGTTAACATCCTAGGTGCCCTTGAAAGTCATCACAAGATGGTGGAACATGGCAGCCGGGGCGCTAGGTGGTGGCAACGTCAGAGAGCAATCCTTTCTCTCGAACCAGTGTGTTAACTGGAGCCAGAGAAGAACACTTAGAGTAAGTCTACCTAAAGTTGAAACCAAAATTTCAGAGACAATAGGAGGAAAGGGAAGTTTTGGATGGGACTCCATCTAGAACCATAAAACGAAAAATGGTAAAAATATTTTAGGATACAATTTACATTACAATAAAAACTGTTCTCTAATTCTTAGAAGTAGTGAAGAATTAATGGAATCTTAGATTTTTGAATCATCTTTCCAACATAATTTTAAAATATCAAAGTCATCACATATGACTTTCAGAGTATGCTGATAGAAAGGATCAATTTTGCAAAGACATTCTATGACTTTATTAATTTTCAAAGAGGTTTTCCTAATCACCTGATTTTCAAATTGTTCTTCTTTGAATCTCATCTTTTTCATTTTTCCCTTTTTCAATTGTCTGACCTTGATAGATCCACAGTGACTTGAGTAAGTTTCTAATATCACTTTATTTTTTAAAAAAAATTTAAATTTTTTAAAGATTTATTTATTTGTCAGAGAGAGAGAGAGAGCACAAGCAGGGGAATCTACAGGCAGAGGGAGAAGCAGACTCCCCACTGAGCAAGGAGACCTTTGTGGGACTCGATCCCAGGACCCTGGGATCATGATCTGAGCCAAAGGCAGATGCTTAACCAACTAAGCCACCCAGGCACCCCTCTAATATCACCTTAATAGACTTTATGGAATCCTGCAGTTTGAAGATTTCAATTTAATTTTTAAATTTGCATTCTATTTGCACAGGAAGTTGTAGACATTAGATTCTCAACAGGATTATAACCGATCGCAATGTTGATTCTCTGGATTAAAATAGGTGCTATTAATTGCAGAGGGGACTTTGAGTTGGAACTAATCTTACAAAAGGTCAGTTCAGTTTTTGTGCTATGACAATTTTTGATATCCCATAATTTACTTTTTTTCCCTAAATATTATTTGTTTGAGAGAGAGAGAGTGTGTGCAGGGGGAATGGACAGGGGGAGAGGGACAGAGAAACTCAAGCAGATTCCTCGCTGAGTGCAGAGCCCAGCACCGGGCTCATCAAGGGGCTCAATCTCATGACCCTGAGATCAGATCTGAGCTGAAACCAAGAGTCGGGTGCTTAACCGGCTGTACCACCCAAGCGTCCCCCGGGGGCCACTGGGGACAATTTCTTAACTGATGAGAATCATGAAATGAATATTCAGATGAGGAATGAGACACCTGTGTCCACTTAACAATCTACTGGAGATCCAGAGAAAGCAATATTGGTGTTAATAATAGTGAAATAGCCTTTTTTTTTTAAGTTGAGCTATGTTAGTTATAAACACTTAACATGTACGGATTTGTGTTTTAGAATTCCTACTGCCATCTGTAAGAAGGAGGGGAAATTTGATTTCAGTTTATCTATTTTATACTTAAATCCCTTAGATTCCTTGGACCTTTGTTCCATCCGTCCTTTACACAGGAATATATGGACGCTCGCTGTCTGTCTGACACTGTGCTGGGCTCTGGAAATGCAAAGATGGATCATCTGTCTCTTTCCACAAGTAGGATCTCCTAGTAGGAGAAACATCGGAACAGCCAAGTGCAGTCTAGTGCAACTTAAAAAAATGACTAGTGCTTAGTATACATTTATGATGTGTCAGCACTAGATGCTTTACTTAGATAATTTCATCGAATCCTAGCAACCTAGTTGCTGAATCTAGACTCACGCCCAGGTCTTCCTGAAGCCAAAGCGTGTTCTTTACCCCTGTAACCCACTGCCCCTTCACCGGAAGTGCAAAGCAGGTGCTGTCACAACATCCAAGAGGGGAACTTCGCCTCATTTGGGGGTGCTTAGGAAAGCTTTCTTGGGGGTGTTGCTGTGTGAACTAGAATGCTGGAAGACAAGCCCACAGTGCTTTGGCGAGACAGAGCAAAATGGAGATGCAGTGGAGGGATGGGCTGGGTTCTGGAAATTGCTCTTTGTTTTCTTCAGTATTATAAGCACAGTTATAGTATAGACCATTTTACACTACATTACCTAGAATATAACAACGCAATTTCATTTACAATCATGCTTAGTGTTCCTGACTAACACCAGAAAATTCCAAATAAAATCTTATGTCTAATCATTGCCCCCATTTTTGTGTAAAAGATTTCAGAAGCCCGCAGCCTCAGGCAGTGTACTTAGAGGGATTGTTACTCAACTGGTCACCACGGCTTCTGATTCCTTCTACAACGTATATTTACCCAGAAATGTCACATGGGATTTTGCATTTATATAATGCTTTTAGGGCAGTGAAAACCCAATAAAATCAGTTGGCTTATTTAATGTTCAAAGTGTTTAATAAGCTTTTTTTTGAATGAACCATTTAAATGAGTTTTTTTTCTTTTTTCATTAATTAACTCACCAGTGCACCAAATACGTATCAGATAAATGAGTTGATAGGGTCCCCAGTTTAGTTGAAGATGCAATACGGAAAGCACTAATTAGGCAGGCAAGGGCTCCAGATAATTAAATAGTGATTAATAGATTTTTGTGCTACCAAAATTAAAAGTAACTAATTGGTTGAAAAAATATTTAAAATTGTGTGCTCGGTACTTACATGTTGAACGCGATTCTGAGGGATACTAAGATTTTGTCGGTTTTGTTAAGAGTGAAGGTTTTAATTTTTCACTAGTTTTTTCCCCTTCTGATATCTTGTGTCAAAGTGTTCCCATGTTAATAGTAGAATATAATGGAAGTTTATGCAATTAAATACAGCAAGAGAGTTTATAGACCATTTATCATTGGATATGGGTCATATACTGTGAATTTCAGAAAATAAAAGGGAATTCCATTTGTAGCCCACTCTTGCCTGAAGCTCACCTAATGAAATCTTTCTCACTCACAGAATTAACAGTGTATCCAGCTGAAAAGTATTCAACATTCCCCGTGCATACTAAGCACGCAAAAGTGGAATAAAACTGTGCATACTTATAGGGGATTTTGTTGCTTTTTCTTCAGCCCAAATTAGGCAGCTCTAGTTCATTTAGTGCATTTGAAAGGAGCTGAACTTTTAAAATTCTGAACTGTCAGTCCCCATCATTTCATTTGACAGCTGACACTTTCAGAGTGAAGAACACACAAATCCTGTGAGCAGAGTGAAATGCTGCTAATAAATGCTATTGTTTTTCCTGATGGAAAAGGAGCACCTTAAACAACTGTTTGCAGATCCAACGGGTTTGTTATGATGCAAAATGCATGTTTGACTGTCACCATTTTTGTTTACTACCTGCAGAGCATAAAATTGCTGATAAAAAAATGGAAGAAACATAAGGCCAGATTCATTAAGAAAAGAGCCATGCTTTTCTCCCCTCCACCAACCTTTACACCCCACTCTCCCATTTTAATGTGATAAACATTGAGTCTTCCGTCGTTAAGGCATGAAACTCGTAAATACTGTATGGTTCTTGAGATTAATTACAAGATTTCTGTATTTTTGGAAAACAAAAACCCTGAAAGTTTGTTTGTCTTCCCCTACTCTGCTTGCTGAATTAGGGAACTTGTGAAAACGGGCTCTGCCATTTTGGAATTTTATGTAAGAGGGTCCGTGATAGTTTCAGAGGCTTTAGAGTTTTGTTTTCTGTCATTAAACTTGTGAGGCCAAAGTGTTTGTGGGTAAATTTGAAGGAGCCACCTTCTGGATACAGAGAACCTCTGTAGATCTTTCAGAGTTATTGACCTGACCAAACTATATAGAATGCCACATTATATTTTATTGAAACCTTTGTTAAGATTAGTTAATATGCTTCCAGCAAGAAGATCGTTTCTGTATTGTTTAGTATGCAATCTTTCCCCTACCATAGGGAAAGATACAGGAATGGCTTGAGAAAAAATGTGTTTGGGCCACCTCATGGTATATTATCACTCAAACACTTTTACCTCTGAAATATTTTATATTGCTACCAAACTTTATGAATATCTTTGACTATCTTAGTAATCTCAGTAAGATGTCTAAAAGAGTGAAATTAAGTCTGACCCAAATACTGAACTAGAAAATTTATACGGTATGGGATGTGATGGTTAGTTTTATGTCTCGATTTGACTGGGGTACCCAGATGTTTGGTCAAACATTATTCTGGGTGCGTCTGTGAGGATGTTTTTGGATGAGATTAACATTTGAGTCAGTAGACTGAGTAGAGCACATTATCCTCCTTGTTATGGGTGGGCCTCATCTAATCAGTTGAAGGCCCGGATAGAGCAAGAAATCTCGCTTCCTTTAAGTAAGAGAGAACTCCTCCTGCCTGACTGCCCCACTTGGGACGTTGGTCTTTTTCTGCCTTTGCACTAGAACTGAAAAATCAGCTCTTCTTGTGTCTTGAACCTGTAGGCTTTTGGACTAGATTTTATACCCTCAGCTTTCTTGGTTCTCAGGCCTTCGAACTCGGCTGGAACTATACTGTTGGCTCCTGCTCTTCGGCTTCTAACTACAGATCTTGAGACTTCTGTCTCCATAATTGCACGAGCCAATTCCTTATAATCAATCTCCTTCTATATACGTACATCCTGTTGGTTCTGTTTCTCTGGAGAACTATAATTAATTCGTGGGGCCAAAATTGTGAAAAAAAAATATAGTAGTGAGAAAAGTTCAGGAGTGGTTCATATTTCTTTTTTCTTTTTACATCATGACTTTGAGTTTTCAATGCAAATAATAGGAAAAGGAAATTATTTTCAATATTGTTTCTTACTGATGAACTGAAAGAGATAACTCACTTAACTGTCTAGACAGGAAACATACACTCATACATAGGAAAACATTAAAAAGCTCATTACCACATGGCCTTGAACAACGTTAACATCTTATGCACATATTTATGTCATGTGCGTACAAAGTACAGTTGATTGAGAAAGTGCTCAGTGGAGAATCCACTAAATTAGTCCTACTGGTAGTCTCCATATAATTTTCTAGCACCTCAGTGTATCTCTAAACCAGGAAAAGCTTTGGACTTTTCTGGAAAAGTGACCTTTACATTCAAAGGGACGTATGTGCAAATATTAAGTATGTGATCTCCATGGTTTTCATAGGAAAACGTGGAGAGTCTGTGCACCCCACGGGGAAACTGCAAGCTCCTTTTGGAAAAGCCACTGCTCTGCTTTCTGGTTTCCCTGCTCTGACCTCTCCTCCAGGTTTCCCTTAAAGCCTGTTCCACTTTGAGTCACCATCTCTACTGTTGGCTTACTCACCTTCTCAAAACCAACAGATCAGAAGTCAATGGGTACTTTTTAAAATTCATGACTGTCCTAGGATGTGTGATTCCCAAGACGGCTGTGGCAAATAACCAGTCTTACAGATGGATAATATCCAGAATGTTAGGCCGTGGCTGAGATTTCACTGGAGTTGCCCCTTACGCCCACAAATAGGCAGTTTGCTTGGTTTGTCGTTCCCTTCCGAAGGTACTTAGGAGGGACAGAAGCCTAGAGTGAGCAGTTAAGTTCCTCCGCGTGAGAGCACAAGTGAATTAAAGTTCCAGTGACTCAAGTCTCAGAGGCAATTACAAAGGTTTTCAGTAGTTAAACCAAGGTAACTTGCAAAGAGCCCAATTCCATTCCTGACTTGATCTTTAAATCAATATGTTTCCTTGGACATTATATATGATAGCATATGTAGGCTGGGAAACAAGGAACTGAGGCCTCGGAACAGATTTAAGGGGGGAGAAAGCGAGTCTTTATATGAGGCTGGATTTTCAAGTATTATCTAGGGCAAAAGTTTTTTAAAATCTTAAAATTACCTGTCAGTCTCTGGCAGAGAACAGTTCCAGAGACTCGAGTTGGCTCTTACGTAGTCACTCCACATAATGTCAGAGACCCCTGAAAGGGTACTTGGAAAGATATATTGCAAATTGTTATGCAATTCCCTACTCCTCTGGCCAGGAGAATTAGGAATTTGGGAGGTTTTTATGTGGGGTAGGGGAAAGAGAGGGTAAAGAATTGACATGGAAATTTATTTTTAAGGACACTAAAACCTGGCCAGTTTTTACTGCATAGCCACAGGATACTGGCTAAAATAATTTGAAAGAAGGCAGTGGAGGGACTGAACTAATGGCTAGAGAGAATAGGTTTGGAAAAACCCTTTCAATACGATTTAAATAGAGGAGGACGTCACTGGTCTCCGGTTCTTTCTAATTTCATCGGAAGGACTGAGAAGCAAGGATTTCAGATAGAGCCGTTGCTAAATGGCCAGTGTTGTTGGTGTTACTATTACATGGATGATGGACAAAGAAAAACCAGTTAGTAGTGCCCTCTGAGCCCTGACTGGGACAGGATGCCCATTTTATGGATTGCAGTTGAGTCAATGTCTTTGTAAGTGGTTCATGGGCTTAAAAGCTTGGGTTTTGAAGTGAGACACGCTTGAGTTCAAATCCCAGCGGCACAGTTGCTCGCAGGGTGCCCTGAGAAACTGACTAAATCTCTTCGGCTCCATTTCTTCACCTGTTAAATGAGTTTCATAGTAGTTACCCGCCTCATCCCGAAGGAGATTCTAGGTGGAACCTGCTCGGCGGAGGTCCTAGCACGTAGCAGGTGTACTGTGCATTCGCTGATTAGTGACAGGCGGAAACTGAGAAATGCAAGCCGATATCATCAGAGTAAACATAATACAAAGTATCTGGAGTAAGGCGGTCCTGAAAATCAGAGTTGGCCTCAGGTACTGCCAGTACATTGAGTTAAAAAAAAAAAGATCTTCATTTTTATTTTTGTCAACAGTGAAAAAGACTGCAGGGGAGCCACATTCTAAATGCTTTCTAACAGTGGCAGCTGAAATGTTACCATTAACAATGGACAAATGTTAACTTGGAGTCTTCTTGGACAAGAGTGATTCATTGAGGGGCGCCTGGGTGGCTCAGTCGTTAAGCGTCTGCCTTCGGCTCAGGGCGTGATCCTGGAGTTCTGGGATCAAGCCCCACATCAGGCTCCTCTGCTGGAAGCCTGCTTCTTCCTCTCCCACTCCCTCTGCTTGTGTTCCCTCTCTCGCTGGCTGTCTCTATCTCTGTCAAATGAATAAATAAAATCTTTAAAAAAAAAAGAGTGATTCATTGAGTGTTCCTCTAATGTGAGCATGTATTGCAATCTTTATAAACTTAAATGGAATTGATAACAATACTTGAAAATAAGACATTGGGAAGACTCATTCTCCAGTGACTTTAGGTGTTGTCAATGAACCTTTCGTCAGTGAAAGAATGATAAGGATGTTCTCTCTCTCTTCCATTCACACAGCCTAAGGGAGGGGGGAATACTCAAATATCAGAAACATATGGTTTTAAAATTCTGTGTCTGAGCCTGCAACATTGATGGAGTTTTATATAAAGAGATAAAGATCCATACGAAGACTGTCACAAGCTGTTTGGGTGAACTGAGCCACAGTTGCTAAACCACTGTTGATATTCTTAAATGGACTGCAGTGAGAACCACCGGTAAGCCAGGCAGGTTTGGGAATGGTGAAAATTATCACAGGATCTAGGTCAAAATAATGTAAATAAGACGGGTAAAGAGAGGTTGGTTAGTATCAGTGAGTCACAGGGTGATGAAAACCTGAAGGACGAAGAATTCAGAAATAGGTGTGACTTCTTTCTGAAGTGTAGGCAGGGGTATGTTCCTGAGGGATGACAGTATCACTCAGTGGCAGTCTGGAAAATTGGGATTCCTAAATCCATTCACTTTTCATATTATTTACCCTACTTACCCTAGGCATAAAGCGGTCAGGAGACCTCACTGCTTCAGAAAACATATACAGTACTGAGAAATAGAATAACCAAATTTGGAGGTGAAGAACTTTCTGGAACAGATCCTTGGCAGTCTCCATTGCTGTCTTGTTGGAGCAGGGCAAGTTGCGGGGGGGGGGCGATACAAATTTGTCAGCTGTTTTATACTTGCCTAGGTGAATTCCCAAACCTGTCTCATTTGACCCTCATGCCATAGGCACCTTGAAGGAAGTCTTAATCAGTAAAAAACCTTCATGAGCTATGTTGTTCTAGATGAATTTGATGAAGTGTAGTGAAAATAAAGGTAACTAGAGATCAGATGAATTAAATTGAATCTCTTCTGAGCATTTGATTCTCAAAGATTCTGGTCTCATTCTTTGCAGGCTCACATTAATATATTTTCTAGATATTTATTAAATGGTTGAAGCACCATGGCTGTTTATATGATGGTGGTGGTGGAGTGTGAGCTGAGAAGATTCCTAAGCAAAGAGTTTTATTTATTTATTTTTTATTTTATTTTTATTTTTTATAATATTTTTTATTATATTATGTTAGTCAACATACAGTACAACCCCAGTTTTTGATGTAAATTTCCATGATTCATTACTTGCGTATAACACCCAGTGCACCATACAATACGTAAAGAGTTTTAGAGGAGAAATGCATGTTAATAATTAACCTTAAAACAGGCAAAACAAAATACTATGCTAGCTGGGTGGAGAGGGAAGGGTCAAGCGCATAAGCTCTGTAAGCAATGGCTTAGTTTTGCCACTTACTAGCTGGATAAAATCAGGCAAGTTCTTTTACTTCTCGAAATCTCAGTCTCCTCCTTGGTAAAGGGGCACCTATAACATGTCTAAAGCACTTACCATAATGCCGAGCATTACTGAGTATTCAAACATGGCGCTCTCATTAGTCATCATAAGCTATGTGCTGTGATTAGGGGCTTTATGGAAGACTTGATGGCATGTTGCTTGATCTGATTTCTGAAAGACTGAGATGTCAACCTTGGGAAGTAGGGTGGTATAGTTAAAACGAAGTGAAACAAATGAAAAAAATCTCGTACTTTGATGTTAAAATACTTGGTTCATTTTCCTATTTCTGGTCAGTTTTTATTGGCTTTCTAGTGTATGCCAGGTACTGGATATGTCACTTAACCTGTGTGAGCCTCAGTCTCTGGATCAGAAAGTTGAAGTAAAGAGCATATCTATTTTTCATGGTTGCTGCTGTGAGGAGGAAATGTAAAAATATTTGAAGAAAGCACTGTTGTGATCTGAAAATTGTTATTGCTATTACAATTATTACTTCAAGATAGAAAAGATAGGGAAGGGCTGAGAGGCTAGCATGAATTAAAGACATGGAAGTAAAATGGCACACAGAATGTTCAGGAAATGGCCAAAAGGTGGCTATGGCAGGAATGTACAGGTATACATGGGAGTACTTTGAAGGAGTACTCTATGGACACTGGGCTCAGGGTTTGGGCTTTATTTTGTGCCCAACAGAGAATCAATGAAGATTTTGAAAGAGTATTACATGTTCTGGAAAGATTATCCTATACCCTATATTACAATGGTCTGGGAAAGCGCCCATTGGTTACATTATTAGTGAGGAGAACATAAAATCCTTAAGCACTGGTCACCATCTTTTTTCCCCCTCCTTTTTCCTGCCTCTGTTCTATGTCATTCTTTGACTATCCTTTGATAATTCTCAGCCTGAGGTGTCCATAATAATCTTCTGTGGAAATTCAGAAATATATTAATGTCAAAGCTTTGCTCCAGACTATTGAATTAGCATCTGGATGGTAAGGCCCAGGCTATGCCTTTGAAAAGTCACTACAGGTGATTCTTATGTCCAGACAGCATTGAAAGCTTCCTTTTGAACTTTTTCTCTACTCAGTAGTGCCTTATGATTTAGTGAGGAGAGTCTTGAAGTTGCAAGAAATATCCATAGGTTATAGTGGTCTATGGTCAAGATTTCAGTGGAAATAAGAAAGAGAGGAAACTTGCCTCTTGGTTACGGCTCAAGGAAACCAACAGCAGGGCACTGGGAAGTATGGGACAAAGAGAAACCACAGCATGGATGGGTGCCCAGGTGACTGGATCATAGTTCAGAGGCAGGAGGGTGACTGGGGATTCAGCTATGGAGCTGAGTAATTAGCAGGGGTCCAAGGATTTCTTCTCATGTTGTACTGTGAATATGACTCAGCCACTTTCCCAGGCCCTGCTCTTTCTCGGTGTGAACTTTAACCCTAGGTTTTACTACAGTTCACGGACTCTGTTCTGCATCCTCGATGGAAATTCCAGAGAGAGACTGTTGGATTGGTCTAGTTACTCCTGTTGGATGATCTGCCTTTGGTCAGGTACTTTCTCTGTGGTCAAACCAGTCATGATTGGGTGGCAGGCTCTCATAGCATGGGATGTGTGGAAGAATTCCTGCAGAAGGAGCCTGGGCTTCCCAGAAAGGGGCTGTTGAGACATTATTTATAGCTCACCTTTAGCGAGCATCTAAGCATTTTGCATGTGTACTATTCAATTTTCATAATGTACATCATTTGCATTTGAAATTTACTTAACAAATACAAAAACTTTATATAAATGTACATTTATATAAACATGTATAAATATTTGTAGCAAATAATCATACCAGACACTATCCCAAGCACTTTATAATTACTGACTCATTTAACGGGAACTTAGAAGGTCGTCATTATTATCTTCTCATTCTAGAGTCGGAGACAGAGTCATAGACTTAACATCTTTTCAGAGGCCCTACAGCAAAGAATGGCAACACTGAGAGTTGAACCCAAGTACCCTGGCCACATGTTTACCTGTTGTGCTGCGTTTGGAATCCGTTTCTTTACACAGTCAGATAACCCAAGGTACTAAAATTATGTTTGACCTGTTGCACATTCTAGGCGGCTCTACAGAGTGGCGTGAGCCATGTGAGGATGGACAGGTAGATGGGTACCCGCTTCTCAGGGCGTTCTGGTCTTCTAAGTCTGTATCTGGTGCTCTCCTCCACCATACCGTTTTCCCTTTAAAGTTTTATGTATCTGGCATGAGGTGCTCAATACATATCTATGAAAGAAATGTGGTATGAGTAAATGAATAAATGAATGAATGAATACATATATAAGGGAGTGAGATTTCAAAAAAAATGAAGAACAATTGTTGGGGTTTGAAGGAAAATGGAAAGAATCTTTGGCTGAGTGGAAAATCATGTGATTAAGAATCCCAGTGTGAAGAAAGAACAAGGACTTTGCCTCCAATCTCGGGAAACTCCAATGAGACCCGACAAAGGCTTTTAAAGATTTTGCTCCTGATCTTTTTAGTTTGTAGAATTTGACCAATTTGACACCCCAGAATTCAGGAAATTGTTGCTGCTTTTCCAGCGAAACTGTGAGGATGAGACTCTGTCGTCATTTAGTATTTTGTTGTGAGTCTTAAACCATGGCAAAAAAAAAAAAAAAGACCAAGAGGAGTAAAATCTTATCAACTTTGCAACACTAGGCACATTGGCATTTGATGGGGCTTTTATTTCATGCATTTCTTTCAGGGAAAAAAAGTAATGACCTAAAAGAAAATTCAAAGACTCTTTTGCAACATGTTCTTCAAAAATATATTATGAAGAAAATGTATTTTTAGCTACCCAGCAAGGTAAAGATAACATTATCAGTGCATCAGGGATGCACACGCTGACGAGGGAAACCCAGGAAAGTGACAGCCCGGTTCTACGACCCCACTGTGGAGGAAGCAGCAGACGGAGGACGTGCGATCAAGATGTGCGACCAAGAAGCACAAGGACTGAGTGGAAGCTTGATGCCAAATTAAACCTGTGTATGAACCTTACTTATTTCCTTGCAGTTAAGGGGAGACGCCACCATTCAAACAGACAAGCTGCATAAAGCAGGCTATGTACAAACTGGAATCAGGGGTTCCAATCAGAAAAGGTTTTTATGTCTTTTCCTGTTGAGAACTTGGTTTAGATGAGCTCTGTTACACCGAGTACATTGGTTCTAATCAGTTAGAGAGGGAGAGCCTAAGAGAAATGGTCACACAAATACTCTGACAATGCCCCATGATGCTCGAAGATTATGCCCAAATTTTAAATGAGAGAAGGAGGACCCTTCACCATTCAAGAGCTGCTTCTGGCTGTTGTACCTTTCTGGTGCAATCTTCTGAATACAATAGGGTACTGAGATGCTTATGTGACAGGCTTATGTTATAGGATGTCCTGTATTGCTTATATTCTTATTCTCTTTCAATAAATCAAGTTTTACTTTTAATTCTGTGAAACAGTGTCATTTCAATTTATTTACACACATTTCTTACAAGGAAATCAATTCATTCTGGGTATCCTTTTATTCTTGTACAAAACCCCTCCCCATTGCTTTTCTTCTTTAATTTCCTTTCTTTTCCCCAACCCACTACCCAACTGTGGCCAAGAGGTAGACTACAACAAAATAGAAATATGCAAAGAATCTGGTTTGTAACTGAAATTCTAAAGAGATGTATGTACTGATAACTTTTTTTAGCAAGATAGTAATAATAAAATGCACCTTGAGTATAGGAAAAGACTGGAGGAATAGAAATTTATTGGAATTTCTTAAAACCTCTTTTTAGAGATTAATTCACATAGAAACTAGATTTCTATTTGATTCTATTTTCTATTATTCTATTTTCTATTTTCTATTATTCTATATTCTATTTTCTATTATTCCAATAGATTGACTTATTTATGTTAAATTTTATAAAGATACCATGCTCATTATTTGTATCATTCTTATAGTTTTCCATACCAGGGGGAGAACACTAGCTGTTGTTGTTGTTTTTTAAAGATTTTATTTATTTATTTGAGAGAGAGACACAGAGAGCATGAGCAGGGGGAGGCACAGAAGGAGAGGGTTAGCAGACTCCCCACTGAGTGTGGAGCCAATGGTGGGATCATGACTTGAGTCAAAGTCAGGTGCCCAACTGACTGAGCCACCCAGATGCCCTGAGGGGAGGAACACTAGTTTTTCTTACCACTTTAAACCTGGGGAGTAGAAGCAGAAAGAACTAAAATGATATGCTCAAGTTATGAGGCAAAAAAAAAAATATTTTGGTCAACTTAGTACAAAGGGATTGTCGTAGACCAGTTTCTAATATCAAGTCCCCATTCTCTGATAAATGTATTAATTGAAAACTATTATCTATAGGTAGATATGGAATAAAAATGATTTCCTTGGTGATGATTTATCAGCCATTTTGTAAGATGAAGCTCGTCTTCACTTTTCAGTAGTCATCTTTAGGTTGTCACTGTGGTGGGTGGATGTGGCACCTGAACGTTAAGTCCCCAAATCCAGAGGTGATGTTAATGGGAGGGGGCATGAGGAAGACATCTGGGTGGGTTTCAGTTGCAGCAGGAGTTCTGACTCTCTTGTGTTTGGAAATCTGGTGAACTTCAGAGAATGCCACTTGATAGCAGCGCTCTGCATGTGGGATGACACTTGAGCAGGCTGAGGTCCTCTGGGTAGATCTCAACATATATTGGTTTGGTAAAATGTCCCTCATCATATTTTTCATGTACTTTGGTCCTTGATTTTGGCTGAATGTAACCATAGAATTATACAAAATGAAAATGTCTTGTGGCTCGGCTAAATAACCTGGGCAGGTTAATAAAGAAGAATACAATGTTGGAAGAGAAATTACATTAATGAGTTTTGCTTTTAAATTCTCAATAGAGAGTCTAATGGTAAAACTCAATCAAACTAACCAACCAACCAACCAACCAACCCATAGCAACAGCTCCAACAACATACAACTGCCCCCCACAAAGCCCCCAAACAAACAAAAAACCCAGACAGTCTTTTAGAGAGGGAGGAGGGGAGGGGCAGCGGGAGAAGGAGAGAGAGAGAAGTTTAAGCAGGCTCCACCCCCAGCACAGAGTCCAACATGGGGCTCAGTCTCACGACCCTGAGATCATGACCTGAGCCGAAATTGAGTTGGACACTTAACTGACTGAGCCACCCAGGCGCCCCTCTCAGGCAGTCTTTGGACTGTTATTGGAAATCAAACAGAAATGTCAAACTTTAGAGCAGTAAGATAATTTTATGAAGCTAGAAAAATTACTAAGGTTCGTCATTGACATGGATTTATTTGTTTGTTTATTTGTTTGAAAAGGGTGTGTGTGTAGAAAAGGTGGTGGGATAAGTTAATTATTTTTTGAGCTATTGATTCTTGTGAAACTCATGTTTATTATTGACGGGGTCAAAAGAAAATATAGGATGGGTTTTTCTGCCCAATCTGACAGCTTCAGTTCATCAGAAATGAGAGCTAAACACAGCTGTGAAGACAGAAGGCTGAGGAGCAGTGTTCCGTTAATGACTTGGGACAACTCTGAGCCACTGTTCACAATGACTCCATTGAATGGGGCAGCAGAAGTCCTCTGGCCTTTGGCATGGAAACAGCAGCAGCCCTCAAGGATTTCTGAATTTTATTTTACTTATTTTTTAAAGATTTTATTTACTTATTTGACAGAGAGAGAGAGAGCACAAGCAGAGGGAGCAGCAGAGGTAGAGGGAGAAGCAGATTCCCTGCCGAGCAAGGAGTCTGACATGGGGCTCCATCCCAGGACCCTGAGATCACAACCTGAGCAGAAGGCAGATGCTTAACTGACTAAGCCATTCCGGCGCCCTAGACTTCTGTATTTTAAATGAAAGAGCAAAATGATTCGTGAGGTTTGACAAAATAAAGGGAAAAATATTAACCTTCTTTGGGCTAGAGAGAGAAAGAGGGAGAGGAACGGGTTAACTACCAGTGGGAGATTTCCAAAGCCAAAGGTGCCTTAATGCCTACATAGCTTTTTCTTTCTTCCTGTTAATTATTATATTTAGCAAAGTTTTCTGTTTCTCACCTTTACTAAATATGGCATTTAGTATGACTGGCCCTTTTGATGTTCCATGAATTAAGACTTCTAAGTTGTTAGGAGATAATTTTGTCTCTCTTATTTAACATCATGAAAAATGATTGTTTCGAAGGTCTGAGAAAAAAAAATTATCCACTGTGGTCATAGCGTTATCATTGCTTATTATATTGCAGTCATCTGAAGATTGGAAATCCAGGTGTGGCTTATGTAAATAATTACATAAAAGTTGATTCGAAGGCTTCATTCTTCTTCCATGACAGACAGCATTTTTCATTTAAATATTTTGAAGCACGTTGCAAAGGACAGAATTCTCTTCTTTCTGATAGGGCAGCCAAGATAACCAAGTCAGATGTCTAAACTAGGTTACATTTTGAAAATAAGAGTTCCTTCTCCTTTTTCCACTCTATCATCTTAGCTTTGATTACATTCATCATTGTTCTCCTCCCAAGATGTTCACTCTAGATAACAGGTTGTTTTGAATGATATTATCCTGGTAGATATTTTGCCATAGTAGAATAAGGAGATTTTCACACATAAGAAATTATACTTCTTACATGTGGTAGGTTAGTTGGGGGTCTTACAAGCAGAACAATTCTAGTCAATATATATGGAAAGTAGCCTGATAATGTAGGGGAGAAATATTAAAATTTGTATCTTTAAGGCCATTAATGAAAAACTAAATGTATTTCTTTGACAAAATAATTTAAAAATCACTTTATTACTGCAGGCTACATACTTTTTTTGTTCTTGTAATAATTCTATGAGTTTTCACATGTTCACATTGCTTGAGTAGCCCTGCATATTTCCTTGTTTTATGCCTGAAACTAAATTAATTACTTTGTTTAATTTCGGGGACATGCCAAGCTGCAGTTATGAATAGCTACTAATATCAAGTGTTTACATAGAGAGCGTGGGATGTGACAATAAATATCTACCCAATTACCAAACAACTGAGGGCAATATTGTTTCCAGGTAAGCTGGACAAATTGTAACTTCACTATTTTTAATAGGAAATGAAATAATTGCAAAGTCAGCACTGAGGTTTTGTTAAAAATCCAATGATGCCACAAGGTCAAATTATAACTTTATTAAGAAACCCGTTTGCAAATACAATAATGTATACGGTGGTTTTTTAAAGCCCAAGAATCTCAGGGAACACAGAGACATCCCTTGAACATCCATCCTGCCAGTGCTGTGGAAATATTTTGACAGACCTTCAGGAGGTGAAGAGAAATCAGTGTGGGAAGGTAGTTCAGCCATGAGCTTTAGAAGACATTATCTTAGAAAAAGATACGAGCACGTTTGCCAAATACAAAATAGCAATAACAGCAACAAGCAGTTTTTGTATCCATGCACTAGACTTTGTAAGGTTCATATTTTATACAAATTATTTTATTTAATCCTTACACAATCTCATGGAGGAAGTTGGTAGAATTAAGATTTCTCAAAATGGTTCTCATTTTGCAAAGGAGAGAATCAGTGATGAGCCAGGATTGGGAGTAAGGTGAGGTTGAAGGGCAGGTTGCAGGTCAGAGGGTGTTAAAACTGAAATTAAGTTGCACCTGTCCTTTAAAACAACCTCCACTTGGTGGGAGTACATCTGTTCCCATGGGGGTGAGGAGGGAGAGGTAGGACTTGAGGGTGGTTCTCCCATTGGGCATTGAGCTCTGAGCCGAAATTTAATCCTGAATTATAGCCGTCTTTTCCTAGCCTCTATTTCTAGCATTCCGCCAGGCCAGAAGAAGGAAAGCGTATGAATACACATCAGTTTGGGTCTTGTGGTTAATCCTTCATAGTTGGGGCGGATTTCCACCAGCCACTGAGCCTGTCCCCACGCCTTACCCCACCCTCACAGCAGCTTGTGTCTTCTTTATCTTCTCTTTTCACCTCAGCGCTGCTAAGTTCTTGTTTAGCTGCTAAAGGTAAATAGCTTTGGTTGTTTCTAGTCACTTTCTCTTCCCACTTTGGTTTTTGCCCAGACACACCCAAAATGCTAAGGCTCTGGTAACTATTTCCACTGAGGTTTTGAAGCCTTAGGAGGGGGCTTGTATTCTTAAGACTTTTCCCACAGTTGCCTACTCATTCCTTTGCTACATGCATATTTCTAAAATTTGGGGCTATCGGTGAGGTATTTGTTGACTTCCCTTCCTTTTCAGGTATTACCTTCAGGATGCATGAGGGGGTTGGGAATGGCACCAACCCCACTGGAAAACCTTTGGTTTTTTTGTTCTGCCTTCTTTTTAAAAATGTTTTTGGTGAGAAATAGACTCCCTCCAAGTTTAGTTGCTACTGGTGATCCTCCCCTTTTAAACTGTCATTTGTTATCAGAGAAAAGAGATTCTGAACTGAGTTCACTGTTAATTTTACTTAAAAATCCCCTCAAATCTTTCTTTCAGTTAAATTACTAAAATACTAACATGCAGTTATATAGCATATTTGCAGTTTTGATATTAGAATGTACTTTTCTATGAGTCTTGTCCCTGCCTAAACTGACTTTTGATGACTGCCTATCTTGGGCAAGTGGCTAACCCTTTTCAGCTTCTGATTTATAAGCTTGTACTTCCTTCAGCCCCTTGTGGCATTTTATACTATTGACCATTTCCTCTGTGTAACTCTATTCTTTGGTTTCTACTAAATCTTTCTGAGTCGATTCCAATCTTTCATGTTTTTCTTAGTTTCTTCACGAGAACTTCCTCCTTTGCTCTTTAAAAACTGTTCCAGGGGCATCTGGTTGGCTCAGTAGATTAAGCTTCTGCTTTTGGCTCAGGTCCTGATCTCGGGGTCCTGAGACTGAGGCTCAGCAGGGAGTCTGCTTCTTCCTCTCCCTCTGCCCCTCCCCCTACTCATGCAGTCTCTCTCTTGCTCTCTCTCAAATAGATAGATAAAATATTTAAAAGAACAAAAACAAAAACAAAACCCTGTCTAGATATTTGCAGTTTTGCCCTTGGCTAAAATGCAGGCCCAATCCAAAGTACAATTCAGCCTGTCGGACTGAGGTAGCCCAGAGCCAAGGTGCTGCCTCAAGGACTTCGAAAGCAGTTCCAATAGCACACCCATCATATTTACTGTTTTTGCCTTTCAAATTAAGAACTATTGGTTTACCATGAATTGTCAGTGTTGTTCAAAGGCATTTATTAGAAGTCATCATGGGGCTGGGTGTGTGGGGTCAGAAGATGATCTGTGCAAGTCAAGCAGTCACGAGGAGGCAAGAAGGGTGGCAGAGCTAAGATTATTAGAGGGCACGAGTTACATGAGAAGCAGTTAGCAGCAGATGATGGGCTGAGAGATGTTGAGTATGATGCGGAGTGTGGAGGCAAAGGACAAGGGGCAGGTGATGTTCCGAGACAGGGAGACTTACCAAGCTTTCTTTAAGGACTTTAAAGGCTAAGTCATCCCAATTCTCCCAAATAATAGAGACAGATTTGTTGTTTTTAAATACAACATACAGGGGTTGGGCCATAACAGAGAGGTTTGGAATCCACTTTCAACAGTAGGCAGTTAGCCCAAGAAAAACTGATAGTTAGTACTTAGTTTCGGGAAAGTTCAGATTGCCATGAAGCCTATTTTTGGATCTAAGTGTAACTTTTGTTCTGAAATCAGGTGCCTCAAATAAGAAGCCGGAGTTTGAACAAACAATTCTGCAATTCTCCTTGGAAACTTTGTGTCCCTTTAAGGCTGAAAGTTTTAACAGGTGGATGCTGTCTCCCCGAGAAGAGGCCTGAGGAGGGAAGCAGAAGGGCACATTGTGTATGTGTTGTAATGAAACAGGACCTGCAGGCAACTTCTATCATCTACCTCTGCCTTTAAGCTTTGGGAGAAGCAGGAAGGACTTATGGTAAAACCCTGGGGCAGTCCCGTCCAGACGTATCACTTTCCTTCCCAAGCAAAGGCAGAGAGAGATTGACCGGCCTTATCCACAGGGATGTTAAAGTGGATGATTTATCCACTACGCAAATCAATCACAGTGGGAAAGTTGCTTTCAGTGGGGATGGAGGCTAACAAAATATGGGGATTTGGAACCACAGGGTGTCAAAGGATAATAATATTGTTTATGGCTTGGAGATCCTGAACAAATCTCCATCTGTGGCCACTGGGTTTCCTCACAGGCAGAATAGGATTATCGCAGGGACTGGTACAGGGGATGAGAGGCCCTGAGCCTCATAATCTTCTTGTATGGGCTTGATGCCTTGAAGGGCCTCTTTATTTATAGGGTATTGATTCTGGGGAAATGTTTTGAGGGATCTACTTGGATTTCTTAAAAGATTTATTTATTTATTTGAGTGAGAGAAAGAGAGAGAGAGAGAGGTGAAAGTGAGGGGAGGGGCAGGGGAAGAGAACCTTGAAGCAGACTCCCTGCTGAGCAGAGCCCATGATCCATGAGATCATGACCTGAGCCAAAACCAAGAGTCAAATGCTTAACGAACTGAGCTACCCGGGTGACCCACTACTTGGATTTTTATAGGAAAAATAAAACCGTGCTATGGATTCTGCCAATTATCTGTTAAGAATATTGTCCATGAAGATGTGGCAGCTGGTCCAACAAGGACAAACGGTTAGTATCCTCAAAATTCGCTCTACTGCCATCAGAGATGGTGCAAATAAAAGATGTTGAAACATTGAGTCAGCTGATTAGATATTTTGGTTGCTGCTCTAAACTCTTGAATTATCTCCCCCTTTCAGGAGAAATAAATTACAACATGATATTTCTCTGAGAAATCTCAGCCCAGTAAATAACCAAGGGTTGAGGAACTGAGGAGAACCATGTTAGTACCCCAAGGCAGGGCTGTGTGGTAACAGTAGGGTTGAGCACCACGAGTTTAGCCCCGGTGTTAAGATTCATTCCCAGCTTGGTGTTGTTCCTCTAAGCTGGTTAAGAGGCAGGATTGGGAAGAACCACCTGAATTTCTTCGGAGTCCCATAATTGGCAGTTAGGAGGGCACTGGGAAGACTTGTTGGAGAACGGAAGGTGTCTGAGTTTATGTTTGCAATAGTCTTTGTTCCGGTCTCCTACTATTTGTAATAATGACAAAGATGGGGAGAGGGGGTTGGTTTTGTTTGCAAGGTTCCATTCATGGGAGTTGAAAATCAAGGATTGTAGTGGTCTACCTTTTAGTTGAATCATCTGGGGGCGGGTGAGCTGATTGCTCAATGAGAGCTGGAGTAGACATGGTCCCCCATTCCATCCTGGTCCCCTCCTTCTTTTTTTAAGGCTCCAAGTCTAGCATGGAACCCAACATGGGGCTTGACCTCACGACCCTGAGATCAAGAGTCAGACGCTCACCCAACTGAGCCACCCGGGCCCCCCACCATGTTGGTCCTTTTAATGAGAGGGGAAAGATCCTGGTTTCACCCATTAATGAGCATGAAGTTGAAAGCTGAGATGAATTCAACATCCACAGGAGGACCAGAATTTTCCTTAAAAACAATTTGGGACCGGCTATCACATTCACACACAAGATTACTGGGCTTCTGGGTACAGGCCTCGATCTTATTCATTAACAGGTTTTGGGAAAGCCCTAGGGATTGCCAGGTGACATCAATTAGTGATTGCTGCTCCAGAACACATTGCAAGGCAAGGTGCTTGTCTCTTACTTGCAGTTCAGAGATTTTTCAGGATTGTGCCCATTAGCTGTTCCCACCCAGTGCTGGACTTGGCCTCTGCCCACGAGCCTGAGAACTAGCAGGTACAAATCTGAGAAACCTGGTTGGTAAGTCTGGACTAAATTAAATTTCTTGGCAAATCTATGAGGATCTTTAGTAACTCTAGGAAAATCTTTGACTTTAGCTCACAGTTTGGCCTCAGTCCAGAGGACATAGGAAATTAGGGGGTTAGCAGGACCCTCAGAGGATCTAATTTTAAAGGGGCAGGTTCTCATGGATTTGAGTGAGGAGGAAGTAGAGAGAGGTTTGGGAAAAAAGGGAAATTCAGTTAGAGGGTTGAAATGAAGAAATGAAAGGCACAAAGGAGGTGCAGTAGGGCAATTGAAGATTAGTGGAGGACTCAGGGGTGAAGGGGCCTCCGATGCCTTTTTACTTTTTTTTTTTTTTCAGTTGTGTACTTTCCTTGGTCAATTTAGAAATAGCATTTTGTAAAAAGGCGGTTTTAGAGTCCTGAATATGCTCGGAAGCCTCACAATACCCATTGAAATGGGCGCCCCATTCAGTTTACTTTATTTTAGAGCAGTGGTCTTCTAAATTTGGTTCTAAAAAAGCAAATTTGAGGAGATTTAAAGTTCCCTATAGTGAACTTTGAGTTCTAAATTATCTTTGGTTAAGTTGGTCCAATTAGTTACAAATAGCACGAGGAGGGACCCTACTTTTTAAACATAAAAAAGGTCGGGGTCCCAGAGAACTCCCCTGAGAGTATTTGGGAGATTGGGATCCCCTTATTCAAAGCCAGAGGCTCAAAAAATCCAAATGAGTACTCATCAGGAAAGACAAAGCCTTTTTTATTTTTTAATTTTATTAATTTATTTGAGAGAGCACGCTTGAACACGTGAACAGGGGGAGGGGGAAAGGCAGAGGGAGAGGGAGAAGCGGACTCCAAGCTGAGCAGGGAGCCCCGCTGGGGCTCGAGCCCAGGACCCCGAGGTCATGACCTGAGCTGAAGGCAGCCGCTTAACCAACTGAGCCACCCAGGCACCCCAGGAAAGACAAAGCCTTTAAACAGATCCCAAATAAAGTTGGAGAGCTCAACCAAAATGAGGGAGCTCAGATCTGAGAGGACACTTCCAGAACTAAAAGGAAAAAGACTCATAGAAGCTGAGAGCACAAAGGGCTCAAGTTCTCTGGGGGTCATTATTTCCTCAGTGGTTCATCTCTTTCCCAGCCTCATATTTGGACACCATGGATTGTTGACCTTAGTAAAAGGAGCCAGTTACTTTAGACGAGATCGGGTGCGTTCAGGGTGATATGGCTGTAGATGGGAGCCAGTTATTTTACCAGCAAAAGGAGTGTATTTGGGATTAGCAGAGGAATTGTAATTTAGGACAAGCAAACTATGGTGAACCACAAGAGAGTCCAGAGAACAGAAGAGAAGGGCTCGATTTAATAGAGGGAAGGAGGAAGCCAGGAGTGGCCCCTTTGCTGTTTTCATTAGCTGGGCTGCTGCTGGGCAGGGAGGAATTCTTCCTTTCCTTTCTCCTGCTGGGGTATGTACAGTGAGCTGCTTCCGTCGGAGGATGCGTGGGACGCTTCTTGCCCTGAGCGGTAGTGCGTGGCTGCTCCCCCCACTTCAGGGCTTCCAACTCCATTTAAAATGATGTTTCTTTTATTTTCACATGGAAAAAAAAAAGATGCTCCTAGGACTCATATAACTTAGGAAATTAAAGGGTTTCAGGAGCTCTGCCACTGGGGGCAGAGACCGATATGTATTTTCTCTTGTCTCATACTGATCTCCGTACGTTTAAGGTCTGAGCTCTAGGACTACAACCCACACCTGCACGCAGTCACGTGAATGTCCCAGAGAAAAATGAATATTAACATGACTCAACATGTCCCAAACTTTGCTAATTTCCCCCCACTCTCTTGCTATCTTCATTTTTGTTTATATTTCCATTTTTCTAGTTAGTAAATCATAATGCCCTAAGCCCTCTGACCCAAATTTCCTGGGAGTCGTGCTACACGTCTTTCTTTTCCTCATCACCTACAGTCATTGACCAAGTGCTACGGATTCCACCTACTGAATCCTATCAGCTTTCATCCATCCACTCTGTTCCGTTTATACTTCCAGCTGCACGTAATAACTAATCTGACTGAAAGCTGCCTCAACACCAAGGATTTGGGAACTTCCCTTGAAGGTTCTAGAGTTGTTATTTCGAACTGTAGTGCAGCAGTTCAGAGCTCTCAGAACTCTATGATGGCTTTTCTGAAACTTTTTGGGTCTTCTCCTCAGGGCTACATGCAGCAATACAGCAATAGGGAACAAACACTCTTTCACATGACAATGTCCAGAAGTCAAAAAGGTAAGATTCTTCCGTGTAGCGCTCAATCTTTTTTTTTTTTAAATTTTTTATTATGTTATGTTAGTCACCATACAGTACATCATTAGTTTTTGATGTAGTGACCCCTGATTCATAATGCTCAATCTTTTTTTTTTTGCCAATATATATATTTTTTTATTATTATATTATGTTAGTCACCATACAGTACATCCCCGGATTCCGATGCAAAGTTCGATGCTTCATTAGTTGCGTATAACACCCAGTGCACCATGCAATATGTGCCCTCCTTACTACCCATCACCAGTCTATCCCATTCCCCCACCCCCTTCCCCTCTGAAGTCCTCAGTTTGTTTCTCATAGTCCATAGTCTCTCATGTTTCATTCCCCCTTCTGATTACCCCCCCTTTCTTTATCCCTTTCTTCCCCTACCGATCATCCTAGTTCTTATGTTCCATAGATGAGAGAAATCATATGATAATTGTCTTTCTCTGCTTGACTTATTTCACTTAGCATTATCTCCTCCAGTGCCGTCCATGTTGCAGCAAATGTTGAGAATTCGTTCTTTCTGATAGCTGAGTAATATTCCATTGTATATATGGACCACAGCTTCTTAATCCAGTCATCTGTTGAAGGGCATCTCGGCTCCTTCCATGATTTGGCTATTGTGGACAATGCAGCTATGAACATTGGGGTGCATATGGCCCTTCTCTTTACTACGTCTGTATCTTTGGGGTAAACACCCAGTAGTGCAATGGCTGGGTCATAGGGTAGTTCAATTTTTAACTTTTTAAGGGACCTCCACACTGTTTTCCAGAGTGGCTGTACCAACTTGCATTCCCACCAACAATGTAGGAGGGATCCCCTTTCTCCACATCCTCTCCAACAATTGTTGTTTCTTGCCTTGTCTATCTTTGCCATTCTAACTGGCGTAAGGTGGTATCTCAGTGTGGTTTTGATTTGAATTTCCCTGATGGCTAATGATTTTGAACATTTTTTCATGTGTCTGTTAGCCATTTGTATGTCTTCATTGGAAAAGTGTCTGTTCATATCTTCTGCCCATTTTATGATTTGTTTATTTGTTTCTCGTGTATTGAGTTTGAGAAGTTCTTTGTAGATCTTGGATACCAGTCCTTTATCTGTGGTGTCCTTTGCAAATATATTCTCCCATTCCGTGGGCTGTCTCTTAGTTTTTTTGACTGTTTCCTTGGCTGTGCAGAAGCTCTTTATCCTGATAAAGTCCCATAAGTTCATTTTATCTTTTATTTCTCTTGCCTTTGGAGATGTGTCGTGAAAAAGGTTGCTCTGGCCGATGTCATAGAAGTTGTTGCCTATGTTCTCCTCTAGAATTTTGATGGATTCCTGTCTCACATTGAGGTCTTTCATCCATTTGGAGTTTATTTTTGTGTATGGTGTGAGAGAGTGGTCAAGTTTCATTCTTTTGCATGTAGCTGTCCAATTTTCCCAGCACCATTTATTGAAGAGACTGTCTTTTTTCCACCGGATGTTTTTTCCTGCTTTATCAAAGATTAGTTGCCCAAAGAGCCGAGGGTCCATTTCTGGGTTCTCTATTCTGTTCCATTGGTCGATGTGTCTGTTTTTGTGCCAGTACCATGCTGTCTTTGTGATCACAGCTTTGTAGTACAGCTCGAAATCCGGCATTGTGATGCCCCCAGCTTTGTTTTTCCTTTTCAACAGTTCCTTGGAGATTCGGGGCCTTTTCTGGTTCCATACAAATTTAAGGACTATTTGTTCCAGTTCTTTGAAAAATGTCCTCGGTATTTTGATCGGGATAGCATTGAAAGTGTAGATTGCTCTGGGTAGTATGGACATTTTAACTATGTTAATTCTTCCAATCCATGAGCATGGAATATTTTTCCATCTTTTTATGTCTTCCTCAATATCTTTCAAAAGTGATCTATAGTTTCTAGGATATAGGTCCTTTACGTCTCTGGTTAAGTTAATTCCAAGGTAACGTATGGTTTTTGGTGTTATTGTAAATGGGATGGATTCCCTAATTTCTCTTTCTTCAGTCTCGTTATTCGTGTATAGAAATGCAACTGATTTCTGGGCATTGATTTTGTATCCTGCCACCTTACTGAATTGTTCTATAACTTCTAATAGTTTGGGAGTGGATTCCTTTGGGTTTTCCATATAGAGTATCATGTCATCTGCAAAGAGAGACAGTTTGACTTCTTCTTTGCCGATTTGGATACCTTTGATCCCTTTTTGTCTTCTGATTGCTGTTGCAAGGACTTCTAGTACTATGTTGAATAATAGTGGCGAGAGTGGGCATCCTTGTCGTGTTCCTGATCTTAAGGGAAAGGCTTCCAGCTTTTCCCCATTGAGAATAATGCTTGCAGTAGGCTTTTCATAGATGGCTTTTATGAGATTGAGAAATGTACCCTCTATTCCTACACTCTGAAGGGTTTTAATCAGGAAAGGATGCTGTATTTTGTCAAATGCTTTTTCTGCATCAATTGAGAGGATCATATGGTTCTTGAGTCTTTTCTTGTTGATATGATGTATCACATTGATTGATTTGCGAGTGTTGAACCATGCTTGCATCCCAGGTATGAATCCCACTTGGTCATGATGGATAATCCTTTTAATGTACTGTTGGATTCTATTAGCAAGGATCTTGTTGAGGATTTTGGCGTCCATATTCATTAGAGAAATCGGTCTATAATTCTCTTTTTGAGGGGGTCTTTGCCTGGTTTGGGGATCGGGGTAATATTAGCCTCATAGAATGAGTTTGGTAGCTTTCCTTCTGTTTCTATTTTTTGAAATAGCTTTAGGAGAATAGGTATTATTTCTTCTCTGAATGTTTGATAGAATTCCCCAGGAAAACCGCCCAGGCATAATGCTCAATCTTTTTATCAGGGTAGAAAATCCTTTCTAGGAATACCTAGCCAACTACCACCACCCACCACACCCCACCCCAACTCACACACACACACACACACACACACACACACACGCACTCTCTCTCTCTCTCTCCCCTCCCCCAGCATGAGGTCCCTTGCTCTGGATTGGGTCACATAGCCAGGCTCTTTCTGGGCCCCTGTGTTCATCTGCCAGGANTTCTGGGCCCCTGTGTTCGGGAAGTAGGGTAGGAAAATGGCTGTTGAGTGTCTGCTATATTCTTCATCTTTCCCCCATTTTCTCTACTCTTGCTGGAGTTAACGGTTCTTATCATGTCTGGCATGGGCTGTTTTCATAGACTCCTGAATTATTGCCCAGTTGCCCATGTCACTAACATCATGTCTCCTGGAGTGAGCTTTCTATAAGGTATTACAGTTTATTTAAATAACTTATTAAAATTATTCTTGAATTATGACGCATGTACAGAGACTAAAAGTGTTGTTAATGGTTGTTTTAGGTAGTTTCACCATAAATATCTTTGCCACAAGCATTTTTGCTGTAAGCGTTTTTGCCGTGTAACTAATAGGCTGTTAAGACAATTTTGCAGCAAACAATAAAATAAGGAAAAATAAAAGAGGGTCATTAGAAAGGACATAATGAAACATGGAAAAAGTGATATAATTAATGAATAATTTCTTTATTAAGAGAAGTATCCTTTCGAAACGATAGCATGCCTATTTGTAACTGAGCTCCGTACTGTGTTGTGAGTCTTTTACACTGTTGTTCCTTGTTGGCCCCGGGTCACGTGTCCGTTGATGGGCACTTCAAAGTTGTGTGGAGAATGTGTTCACGCTGTACTGCATTTGTAACTGACCTTTGTTATTGTTAACTGCTGTGATTTGACTTTCTAGCGTAGTATACAGTCTGACTTTACGCAGTCTGATTTCACACTTCTAGTAAGTTCTATCACTGACTCTTCTATCAAGTGGATATAGGTAGCTGTTTCTACTACTTTAAGACCACCGTGTCTACTTGTCACAGTATAAACAATTATGGCGGTTAGCTAAGATTTATGTAATATAAAAATGGGAACTTTGTCAATGGGGAGATGAAACCAAAGCGATCATTTAGTTATGGACTGGAAGTGTGTGTGGAGAAGATGCTTATGGCACAGATGTCTACTACAAAGATGGCTTACAGCAAAAATACCGAACCCCCGTTAATGGCGTAGTTACAGTGTTCATGCCTGGCTGATGATAGGTTGGTCTGAATATACATGACTCTATCTGTATACAGTATTAATAGAAAATGATAATTCTTTGTGAAATGGAATTATAAATGTTCATATTGTGTTACATCTTGCTTTCTTTCACCCACAATGTATCATAGACTTTAGAATACATTTTCTACCATATCAGAGAATATGTTAATTTTTTTGCAAGAAATTTTTTAGTTGTGTTTTTAAGTTAAGGTAATTTCAAAATTGATAATCCCTCCTAAAGCAGCCACACTAATATCTATGCAAGGACTAATAACAGGGAGTAACTATGTAGGGCTTTTAAATCCATTTTATAGTACCAAGAGTATATAATGTATATAATTTATGTTATAACTCTACCCAATATGGAAAAGGGGCAAGTGTGGGCCGTTATGTTAAATGCCTTCATAAGTCTGTGCAAATGGAGGTTGGATATTTTAAATCTTTATAGAAATTTTTTATTAACATTTCAAATGCATTTGAATATTGAAAATCTTTCACTCATATCCTTTAATTAGAAATATTTTTGGGGCACCTGGGTGGCTCGGTGAGTTGAATGACTAACTCTTGATTTTGGCTCAGTTCATGATCCCAGGGTCCTGGAATCAAGCCCCACATTGGGCTCCATGCTCAGTGGGGAGTCTCCTTGAGGATTCTCTTCCCCTCTGTTTCTCTCCCTCAGCCCCACCCCCCCCAGCATACTCTCTCTGTAAGATAAATAAAAATTATTTTTTTAAAAAAAGAAATATTTTTGAAAGTTGGATTTCCCAATTTACATTATTACCCTAGGAATTATTCTTGTTTTTGAGGGTGAAATGTCCATTTGAGAAAACTAAAATCATAAATGATTTTAAGAATAAAGCTAATGGACAAAAATGGACTTTATTCTTATTTTTAAGACAAGGCCAGGGAGAAGAAGGTGGCCCAAGTAGTTCCCCAGCCTCTCTTTCCTCCTCATTCCATTATTCTGGTGGCTCCTGAAGGATGGTCTGAATTTTCCTGAAGTTTCTAGAAGAGGCTGAGCAGGACAGGGCCTCCATCTCCAATGCAGCACTGTCCAATTTGAAAAATAATGTGAACTATATTGCAAGTCACATATGGAATTCAAAATTTTCTAGTAGCCATATTAAAAAAGGAAAAAGGGAAAAGGGAAAAGGGAAATTAATTGTAATAATATATTGTATCTAACTCATGTCCAAAATGTGATCATTTCAACATGTAATTTATATAAAAATATTGAGATATTTTACTTTCTTTGTACTAATTCTTCAAAATTTTGCTTGTATTTTATACTTATAGGACATCTCAATTCAATCTAGCCATATTTCAAAGTGCTTGATAGTCCCATGTGGCCAGTGGTTATCATATTGGCTAGTGAGGACTCCTGATATCATTGACAAAATACTCAGGGACAGTGTAGGAAGTGAGGGCATGCCTTTGTTCAAGATTGAAGGTAAGAGGGGCACCTGGGTGGCTCAGTCGTTAAGCGTCTGCCTTCGGCTCAGGGCGTGATCCCAGGGTCCTGGGATCGAGCCCCACATCGGGCTTCCTGCTCTGCTGGGAGCCTGCTTCTTCCTCTCCCACTCCCCCTGCTTGTGTTCCCTCTCTCGATGGCTGTCTCTCTCTCTTTGTCAAATAAATAAATAAATAAATAAAATCTTAAAAAAAAAAAGATTGAAGGTAAGAGCCTAGGTTTTGGGATGTTTCAGAAAGGGACACACTTATTGGCTTGCTGCGTGTGGCTGGGAGTGGCTGCTAGATCTGTTAACTTGGGGTCCTTGAAGGAGGACTGTGGCAGTGTGCTGAAACATCTCCAGCTCGTTCAGCTAGATAATGGCTACCAAGAGGGCCCCGGGAGTTCAGGGGGCTCTTTCAAGTGTTGGCAGAGGGATGACGTTTTGCCATTTTATGCTGCTAGCCCATAAGAACGGACACGTTCATGCCTTCTGCCACTAGTCTGACTGCCACTCCCTGAGAGTGACAAACAGCCTGACCTACAGTAACATTCAAAGAAAATGCAACACTCTATAGATGAAGAGGGCGCACAGCTAATTTTGGGAGACTGAGTCACTCGAGGAAAGAAGACCAAATTAAACAATGAAAATAGAAAGGGTTTTGCCCAATTAGAGCTAATGAGAAGATGGAAGAGAAATTAAACAAATAGCAATGACCCTAAAGGAGAGCATAAAAGAGATTTTTTGGAACTATCATAATCAGCTTGGGCTGCTACAATAAAATACTGTAGACCAGGTGACTTTGGGAACAGACATTTGTTGCTCTCTGTCTGGAGGCTGGGAAGTCTAAGCAAGGTGCCAGTGGATTCATTTGATAAGGATCTTCTTCCTGCTTTCTTATGCTCTATTCTCAGGTAGTGGAAAGAGGAAATTTCGGTGTCTCTTTCCCTTCTTGTAAGGGCACTAATTGCATTACGGGGGTTCTACCCTTATGACTTCCTTTAAACCTAATTCCTACCCAAAGGCTTCTGCCCCTTAATACCATCCCCCTGGGGCTGTGGCTTCAGCATGTGAATTTTGAGGGTATATAAACATCCATCCATAACAAGAATGTATAAAACTGATTTCCAAATGAAAAATTTTAATAGTCACACTGAAAAAGAATATAATCTTTGCTGAAAATGGAATTAATGTTCTGGGAGATCAAGAGAAAGAAATAACTTGTAAAACCCAGCAAAAATACAGAGAACCATGCCTGCAATGATCAGGCAATATCCAGGGGACTGCACATGTGAATAGCAGGACTACAAGAAAAAGAATCTAAAATATATAGAAAAGCAATATGTGGAAGATTTGATTATTTTCAAAAATACACCTCACCCCTCAGTGACCATGTGGGAAGCGTGCCAGTTTCTGAGCTGAGACATTTAGAAGTCAGCCAAAATTCTGACAGCTCTCTGAAATGCCTCCTTCTCTCCACCAAGAGATATGCATGCAACCGACCTGTGGTTCTTTAAGGTATTGTCCCAGGAAAAGACAGGTGGACTTAACCTACACCCTATATGGGGTTGAGAGTCTGGACTAGCCAGCCTAGCTGAGCCCAGGCCAGACCAGCTGACCTGTAGCCCATTTACAAACCTCACAGCAGGCTTATTGGAAGCCAGTAAGATCTGGGGGCTATCGGTTTGGCAGCATCACCACAGCAAAAAATATGGCTAATACAAAATAATTCAACAAACAATTGAAGAAAATTTGCTTGAGCTGAAGAAAGCCTTCAATCTGTAGATTGAAATGGCTCATTCAGTCTCAAAAAGAATTGAGAACAAACAAGCTTACAACCTATATATCCTGATGAAATTTTAAGAATAAAGTAAAGGAAAGAGAATCAGTTTGGTATAAACATTCTTATCATTCTTTATAAAGAAGACAAAAAAAGAACCGCTAACCAGAAATTCTTTCCCTTTCCAAAATATCACTTATCTGTTAGGACAAGAGAAAGTTAAGGCACTTGAGAGGACACCAGTTACCTCTTCCAAGAAAGTCCTTGAGGAGGGACTCCAACCTTTTGCCAATGGATTCAGATAATATCGCTCAAGATAATGGGAGATAGGGAGGAAAGTGTGGGGGCGCCTGGGTGGCGCAGTCTTTAAGCGTCTGCCTTCGGCTCAGGGCGTGATCCCAGCATTCTGGGATCGAGCCCCACATCAGGCTCCTCCGCTAGGAGCCTGCTTCTTCCTCTCCCACTCCCTCTGCTTGTGTTCCCTCTCTCGCTGGCTGTCTTTCTCTGTCAAATGAATAAATAAAATCTTTTTTTAAAAAAAAGAGGAAAGTGTGGTAACAATTCTTGCCATACTTAAGCCTCAGTAGGTGATTTAAAAATTAACTGAGAATTTATTGTATAAAGTAAGGATTCAACAATTGAGAAACACTGAAAGGGATAACATAAGCATAGTTTGAAATTAAGATTCAATTTACACAATTTAAATTGTGTGAAGATCTCATGTCATGAAGGAAGGGCAGATAATTGGGGAGTAAGAGATCCTACCACTCTCTCTGAATGTCAGAGGAAAGAGGAGAGGAAGCAATGATCAGACAGGCCTATCGGTGGGAGGCACAATTATTATTTAATATTGATATATTAATAGAACATATATTTTAAATTATTATCAGGGAAGGGACTTTAATTACTAGTGACATCAATAAACACAATTTTTTTCCCCTCTTTTAGGGAGAAGGAAGAGAAACTTAAGCCAGCAAAATTTAAGGGAACAGAAGAAACCATAGTAAATTATAATAAACACTCAACATAAAATCAGATAACAAGAATAAAAACCATCCCAATAAATGCAAATGGACCGAATACCTGGCCCTATGCTAAGTGCTGGTAAAGAATGTCTCTTTTATTGCCTTTTGTTTAATACTTTTGATTATCTGACATAGGATGTGATTTAAAACTTTAAATTTTTAAAATTAGAAGTAATCAAAGGAAGTTGATTTTTATCCATTTAATTATGGGCAATAGCGTTTATATTTTAGATTCTGTTATTTCCTTACTACATTTTTACTGAGAAAATCACACATCATTTTCTTTTCCCAAGTGTTTAGCTACTAAGTTGGGTTGTAGAGATATTGAGCAAAATAATAATTAGAAATTTTTTGGCACAAATATTAAAAATATGAGGTTGTTTTCTAAGTTCTAGCAAAATATGATTCTTTACTCAATTTTTATAACGAGCAATTTCCAAGCTACTTAGCTCATGCAGAGTTGATTGTTTTTATATGGGTATAATAATAAACCTTTTTAAAATCCATTTGACATGTTCATGGCTTGTTAGAGAAACTACTAGAAAATTATTTACTTTGTCCTTGTGTTGATTGAAGAAGTATTTCATTTTTTTCAAAAGGATGGAAGATTATAAGGAAGGAGGAAATTTTCTTAAACAGTGTATCAAGAGAAATATTATATATGACTCTACATATATTGATGAAGTAAGGTGTTTAAAGTCCAGTTTTATCTTCTGATATTTTGTCATTATGGAGCTTTACAAAAGAATGTCAACAGGGAAGGAGAGAATAAGTGACCTTTAAGCAGATGGTGGCCAAGTTCATATCTTTGCAGTTCAGGTCATCTATTGCACCAGTGAGCCTAAAGCAGTCTTGTCATTGCATTTGAGTTACACTTTTAAAATAAATCTTTTCTTTCTCTTCTCTTCCTCTTTTTCTGTCTTTCTTTTTGTTAATCTTAGAGAAAAGTTCTTGACGCTTTTCAAAATCGACTCCCAGCTTTATAAATTGCTCATGAATAAGCATTGTCAAAAGGAGAATCCAAACCAAGCTAATTTCTTTTCCGTAGCTCAAAACAATTGTTTCCTGGGTCTGCAACATCTGTTTTCTGCAATCAAAAAGGGTCAAAATCTAGTCTCACATTCCCATTTCTCTCTGATTTCCAGAGCACAACACCCAAGTCTTTGATTTTTTTCCCTTTGCTAGTCGCCATGCAAAGAATTTTACAGCTCGATAAAATGAAAGACTCAGCACTGTGTGGTTCATACAAGTGGCTGAAGGGATTTTGGGATAGGTTAATGGTTCCGATTGTTTTCTCATATTGATTTTTAAGATGATTATATTTTATTTATGGGGGAAAAACTTGGACTTGCATGTGAACTGCCTTGAGGGTAAACTAGGCCTCTTGCACATAGAAACATTTTATGTGAATTTGTAATGATTTGCAGGAAAGAAAGAAAGAAGAATATGCTTATAAATAATTCCTTTCATTAAAAAAGAAAAAGGACTATGACTTTAGAAAACCCATTTGGACCAAGTGGTTGAATTAGTACTGACCATTGAACTGACCATTTTGAGTAGTCAACAAAAAGAAAAACAAAAGGTAGTCCTTTTTGGCTCTAGTCCAAAGCAAGTTCAAAAGGATTGATCATGTAGGGCGGCTGGGTATGGGATTGACCAAAGTCCTCTATGTTGGGTGGATGGGAGAGCTGGTCGGCTCCTCACTGCTTGGCTTTTGAGATTGCTTGCAGCCTTTCAAAGGTTGCTGCTGATGCCCGTCACGTTGAGGAGGGGCTGTGTTAGTTCTGGAATCCTGAGATAAATGCATTTCTCTCTTTGCAGTACTGACTTGAATTTTTTGGATCTATTTCAAGTAGAGCAGATGACTAATCACCCCCTTCTGCTAGTTGATAATGGGTTGTCTATAAAACCTTGTTTTTGTATGGTTACCTTATTGTGAAGTTCACGTCTTTTGAGGAACATTCACCACTGAAAGGCAGGGAAAATGTCCACTCCAGGGTGTAGTAAAGCTGACAGGGAAAAAGAAAAAAACACTAAATGACTTGGCTCTGTTGTTTTTTAGTTTCCTGAGAGAAAGTGGCCTTGACCTCCATGCATTACTGCTTTTGAGGTTGTAACAGCAGATGGTACAAACTGACAGTTGGTGAAGACAACTAAAGGTGTTTATAACATTGCAGGGTTGTGCAGGTGACTTTAAAAACAAAGGATTTGGAAGTGATAAAAAGTGGAGACTGGCAGTAGAGATGGTAATAAAGCCACTAGCTACTTGAGGCAACGTCCTTTTTTTATTTTTTTTTCTTTTATTGCATCTGATTGCAAATTAAAGTGGGGGGAAAAAAAAAGATTAACCCCAGGCAGAAAAGAATATTCAGTCCCTGCCTCAGTGGTTTTCAAAACAAAAAACTGTAGTCTTTGATTTTTAGATTTGATTTTTTTTTTTCTTTTGCCTGCTGGTTGCCATACAAAGAGATATAGCTCAATAAAATGAAAGATCCACAGCGCTGTGTTTCATAGCAAGGGCCTGGAGGGATTCTGAGCCAGGTTAATGGATATGATGGTTTTCCCTTCATTGATTTTTAAGATGATTATATTTTATTTATAGGCGAGAAAATAATAGTTAATCTTAGATTTATTGAAAACTTATTGCAAGGCTGCATAAATTGATAACAATAACAGTACATTTGGGCAACAAAACTAGACTTGTCTTTAATCCCTTAAGTGCTGATGTGCAGGGAATCTATTGACTTGAAATTAAATATGCTCTAACCTACAACTGAATCCAGGTGGGGAAGAGTTATATTTTTCAGGCTGCTCTGAAAGATTTCATTACACAAAGCTTTGGTACACCCGAGGTGTTTCTTTTGTAAAAACTAGGTAAAAAATCTAGGAGCCGAAAGCTCAGGGATATCGGCATGTTGCTCTCTGGGGCTTTAAGACCCGACTTTCAAATCAGTCAGTCATTTGTCAGCTAAAAAGCCTACTGGTCAACCATAATTGTGTCCAGAGGTTTGGATCTTAAACCAGGATGTGTGTGTTCTAAGATGCAGAAAAAACTCAAAACATCAGCTTATCATAACTCAGAATTCCATTGCCTTAAAATGATTCTGTTTTCATATCTTAAATGAATTTGATGCAGGCAGGCTGGGTCTGAGGACCCAGGGGAAGAGCCCGCAGGACCAGTCAAAAGAGTCCTGGGCTTCGTGCAGGATAGACATCAAAGATGAACTGAAGAAAGTGAAAGCAGAATTTATTGAATAAATGAGTGACAGAGAATAGCAGAAGGAGTGTCTGGGAGACTTGGAAAGGAAAGGAGAACGAGTCTTAACACTCGAGGTTAGGGGTTTACATTGGATAGGGGTATGGGGCCTGAGCTCCTTTAGGATTCCAGGGTAGGGTCCAATCAGAGGTGAGTGTCAGCTGAACAACAGGTGTTATTCTATAAATCACCAAAGGTAAGGGGTATCGATACCAGCGTCAGCGGAAGTTTGCTTGAAGCTAATATCCCGGAGCAGGTTTGGGATCTGGCTCTTTTTAGATGTTATCAGGTGTTTGGGGCCTAGGACCAAACTCAGAGAATGGTTCACTTTTTTGCTTTCCCCTTGCAGTGGGAATATAGCTTCTTTGGTTTATTCAGAAATGAGGGCTAGAGGAAAAATGGCACAGACAGAGCCTTTTACAATGGAGTCCCTTTAGGCTTCCCTATCTCAAATTCAGGGACCTTTTGGATTCGGAACAAATGAATTCCCATTAGCCAAGCAGGGACAGTAACTTGGCCCAATCGGAATAGAACACTGGGTCTTTGTCTCTCAAAAAGATTGAATAATTGTCAATACAGATGTGTGGCTTAGAAATGTCAGCTATGGGCCCTTGATATGCAGGACTTATCCGAAGTGCGTGAGCCAAAGCATTCTCTCCAGCAATTTAATTAGTCAAAGTTTTCCAGATAATTGAATGTTTATGCAGAGAAGGGAGCAGAAATATTTGAAGTGTACTGTAGCGACAGAGAACATTGACCACTGAGTCACCCAAAATAACAATGCAGCATTGTTTAAAAGTGTTTGAAGGTTCACTTTTATTAAAAGTTCCGTATTGGGCTTGCTTGCCAGTGTGTATACTAAATTTGGATCAGTACACAGATTAGCATGACCTTTGTGTAAGGATGAAATGCGAATTCGTGAAGTATTTTTCTTTTGCACTTTCAGCCAGAACTACAACATGTACGTGCAAAAGCTAAAATGGCTTAACATTATGTTACACTTTACACTGAAAATGTATTACTGTGAATGGTCTATAATTAAGCCCAATGAGACATCGAGGGAGTCCATACATGTATCAGTGAGCAGATGCAGTTTACTTATTTATAGAATGTTTCTTTTTGAAAAACTAGTGGTGGACACATTTGGATCACATTTATACAGTTACAAAAATAAAGATTTGATTACGGTCATTCTTCCAAAAAAGTGCCATGTTAACTCATGCTGTAGCTAATAGGAATGGTAGAAGTTGACTTTTATCTGTGTTAAAAGATAAACTGAGATATGTTAAAAAATTAAGTTTATTGGAGCAAAAATTGATTCCAATGGGCCAGCACCGAACTGAGGTGGCTGGGAGTGCTTTGCTGACAGCAGCTAGGGGAAAGACTCCGGAAGAGAAGAGCCGGAAGCAAAGCGAGAACGTATTGAGGTGGCTACAGTTTAGGCATGTGCCTTGTTTGGGGAAGCCAGATTGGCTGTTTGTGACAGGTTGTCTTTAGGTTTTGATTTCTTAACCTTGAGGCACGTTAGGCTTTGGTTTGGTCTGCTCCAGAAGGCTACTGTATGGTTTTAGAACCATCTCAGTCTAACGGCCTCCTGCTTTAGTTAATTTAACACTTGCGAGGCTGATGTTCATTTTCAAAGTCTGCCATGGTCTTGTTTTCCACAAAATTCGACTTGAATGCTCAGTCGCTTTTGGTTCAATGCAGTGACAGTATATGAAATAACTTCCCACCACAACTGCACATACCGATATCTCGGCAAGAGCAAACCTGCGTTCCAAGATGGATGCCAGGAGGCATCTTATGTCAGCGTCCAGGATGTAACCAAAGTAACAGGACAGAGAAAGGAAAGAGTGATGGGATTAATGAGATTTCCTCTTTTACTTGACTATTCTATGTTTAGTGGATTGATATATGTTATATGAAGTCCTATATTTCAGTGAAAAATGAGACAGGAGTAAGAATGTGTTAGAAGTTTTATCTTAGGTCCATGAGACTCTATCGAAAGGGAAAAGTTACTTTTTAAAGACATTTTAATAAATGAATAAAATAAATTAAAATTTTATGTATTGATAAAGTCATGTCACATTTTCCTGCTAGGACAATGGAGAAACTCAAACAAATCTTTAAGCTGTACGTGAATTTAAAAACACAGAGACATGATATTTGAGAAATTGTTAAAGACCACAAAAGGAATTTGATTTTAGATAAGAAACTGATTTGAAATGAAGCAAGAGACGACTCATACCTTGAACACACACACACACACACACACACACACACGCACACACACTTTCTGCTTTCTTTCATTGAACTCCATTCTTCCCGGTTCCATCTTGAATTGTCAGTAAATTGTCCAGAAAACTGCAAAAGAAGCAAGTCTGGTAAACATTCTGTCTGAGCCAGGATGAAAAAGAACATGAAAATTCTCCCATGAGGAATCCCATTTTCTCAAGATCTGAGGCTCACTGAAAAATATTATGCAATCGTAACAATGATCATGTTTTATCAAAATATCTGGTGCTTCTCTGATAAGAAATTCTCACCTAGCTGGTCTAACTTACTTTTATCTTAAATCTATCTGAATTTCTTCCTATAATACCAGGGTGCCTGGGTGGCTCAGTTGGGTAAGCATCTGCCTTCAGCTCAGGTCCTGGGATCGTGGGATTGAGCCTGGCGTCAGGCTCCCTATTCAGCAAAAAGTCTGCTTCTCCCCCTCCTTCTGCCCCTCCCCACTGCTCGTGCTCTCTCTCTCCCTCTCTCAAATAAAATCTTTATAAAAGTAAATTTCTTCCTGTAATGCGGAATTATAGAAACTGAAAAGGGGCATTGTGGTAGGTTTCCTTTAACTTAATTTTTTTTCTGAGGTCAAAGTTACAGAGGTTTATTGTCAAAAGTTCGGAAAATCTAAGTGAACAAAAAGAAAAGGCCATTAGTTGTGAATCTCTAATGTAGAGATAACATGTGAACACATGGTTGAAATTACACATATTGCTTAGTTACCTATTTTTTTTAACCATATATAATGAGAAAAGTTCTTTTAAACAAACAAAAATGTATGTACCGTTCTTTCAAATGATTTAAGTGTTTTTATTTTTATTTTTTAAAAGATTTTATTTATTTTTGTGTGTTTGTGTGAGAGAGAGAGGTTGAGCATGAGTAGGGGAGAGAGGGGCAGAGGAAGAAGCCGACTCCCCACTGAGTGGGGAGTCAGATTCGGGACTCAATCCCAGGACCCCGGGATCATGACCTGAGCCAAAAGCAGACATTTAACTGACTGAGCCACCCAGGTGTCCTCAAATGATTTAAGTGTTTTTAATCACAGTATGTCAGAGTACACATGTTCTTTTTGGCCAAATCATATTTCTGTTAAAATGTGCTGTTTTCTAGTTTTTATTTCCTTGTTTCTGAGGATGGGCATTTAATTGGACCAGAACAATGCATATTGCATAAGGTTCAACCTATTATGTTTTAATTTTTAGTCCTGTGAGATTGTGATATAATAAGAAACATATATTTTGGTCTTCATGCCATGTTCTTGGGCCAGAGCTCCTAAAATTTTTGTAATTTTTTTAAAAGATTTTTTTTTTTTTACTTATTTTGGGGGGAGGGCAGATGGAGAGGGAGAGACAATCTTAAGCAGACTCTGTGCTGAGCATGGAGCCCGACGTGGGGTTGAATCTCATAACCCTGAGGTCACAACCTGAGCCAAAACCATGAGTTGGAAGCTTATCTGACTATACCTCCCAGGCGCCCCAAATCTTTGTAATTTCTAAGTGACAAGAACAATAGGAACATCTTTTGTTTTAACATTTGTCCCGGACAACTGACACAGTTTTGGAGCATAGAAGTGGAAGGAGCCTCTTCTGTTATTTGTAACAAGCCCCTTTCTACTGCACGGGACTTTAGGTTTAAAAGAACTTTTGGAAATACCCTAAGGATAGGGAGCTGGTTGCCAGGGGAACCACCTATGTGATTAGAGGATCGGAACTTTCAGCCCCCATCCACACTTCCAGGGAGGGGAGAGGAACTGGAGGTTGAGTGGATTATCAATAGCCAATAATTTGATCAATCTTGCCTACGTAACAAAGTCTCCATGAAAGCCCTAACTAAAGAGGTTTGGAGAGCTTTTGGGTCGGTGAGCACACTGGGTGCTGGGAGGGTGGTGTGCCTGCCCAGAGAGGACATGGAAGCTCTGCGCCCCTTTGCACATACCCTGTGCTATGCATAACTTCCATTTGGCTGTTCTGGAGTTATATTCTTTATAATAACTGAGCAGTAGTGATTAAAGTGCTTTCCTGAATTCTGTGGGCTGTTCTAGCAAATTATCAAACCCAAGGAGGGGGTTGGGGAAGCGCCCAATCTAGAGCTGGCTTGTCAGAAATACACATGATAACTTGGGATTTGCGATTGTCCTTTGAGGTAAGGGGAGATCTTGTGGAACTGAGCTCTTACCGGTGGGTCTGTGCTGAGTTACTTGTGCCAGGATGGTTTAATATGAGGGGACCAAAAAACCCTCATATGTTTGGTGACAGATGTGTTGTGAGTAGAGAAACTAGCTTTTTAATTCCTGCTCTTGGTATCTTATCTCAGCTTCCCCTGGCTCTTGGTATCTTATCTCAGTTTTCCAATCTGGTGTGTATTTTGTATACTAAATAGATTTAATAATATTTGTTTGTGAGTAAATGTTACAAAGATATGTGGCCATTCACAGTAATAATTACAGCTCTCAGAAGCCTCATTTTAATTCTAAGTTGACATAAGACATTAATATTTCAAGGAGAATAAAAGTACTAAAAGTCTGGTCTAATAATGAATTTCTTGATAAAACACTATTCTTTTTTTGATCCTTAGTTATCTAAATAATAGCCATCATTGATTTAGCATAATCAAGAATTATAATTGTGAAAATCATCATTAGCACTCAGGACAATCAACTGAAAAACTCAGGATTTCTAAGAATACATTAAAATTATATAAAACTGCTTGCCTATATGCCAGAAATAACCACTTAGAAACCATAATGGAAAATATTTCAATTTACAATGACATCAATTATATAAAATGCATGAGAATAACCTTAACAAGGTAACCTATGATTGGTTTCTCTATGAGAAAATTCCGATTTTACTCCCTACAGACCTCAAAGCCGGACTTAGCAAGTGTTCATATTCTCTCCATAAATATACTCTTTAAAATATTTTGGAACTCTGTAGAATTTACTAAAAATATCATTGACTTTTGGGAGGAGGGTTTACATGGCTTTTCCCATAATACCATTCTTCCTCAGAAAGTCTTCTGTCTCCTGCCTCTTTTTTGGTATATTAATAATTAAATCAGGGGAGGTCCTCTTTTGACCTTTCCCCCGTGCAGCCTTTAATCTTGGAAACTAACAGGGCATGTGAGTGGTCAAAGACATTTATGTATGAAGTGCTCGTTGAAGCAGTAGGAGGGGCACTGGTTTTAATATATAAGTGGACAGTGATCTAAGCTGATAAGCATACACTGGTACTACAAAGCTAATAAACTTACGAAAAAAATGTGAAAAAAGAATTTCAAATAATAAAATAAGCACAACATTTCACTTAATAAATTGGCAAACTTTCAAGGAAAAAGACGAACACGCTCGTTAAGTTTTGCGAGCTGTCACTCCCATTTTGATGGTAGTTAAAATTGTTGGTACTCCAACGAGCAATTTGGCAATATTATCAAAAATCTAAAATGTAGCCAATCTCCTTGACTTAGTTCAGAATCTCATGTTTCACATGAACCGTTCCGGGAACTTCCTTGACAACAGTTTAAATCTTACCACACCAGACAATGTTATCTTCTTAAGAAACACATCTCATTAGCCAGAGCCTTTGTTGAGTCAGAATCACCTAGTTGATGACATTGCTGTTCCTTACGCGGAGACAGTGAAGACGATTCCCAGACAGCTAGCAGTAGCTATTACTTGAGCAATGATTGTATTTTAGTCTGTTTTCTATGGGTTTCTCCTGTTTTATCTGTTAATACTCTTAACAACCCAATGAGAGTAGGTATGGTTATTATCCCCATTTCACATATGAGGCACAAAGCAGTTCACTCATTTCTCAAGGTCACACAGGCATTTCTCAAGGTCATGCAGGCATTTTGACACCGGAGTCTGAGATTTAACCTTGGTGCTATTTTGTCTGTAAAAGGATGACTGGGCTTTGCCTCATCTACCACTTTCCCAAGCGTTCTAACTCTTCAACCACACTAACTAACATTCTTTACATTCCCTAAGTATAACTGGCTCCTCGATCACTTCAGGATGTATGTTAATTTTTCTACCAAGGATTCCTGCACTCACCCAACTTCTCATAAAACTTGCCGCTGAAAAGCCCGCACTAACGTACTCAGCATGTCATATTGTTAATGATGTTTTTGTTAGTTATGGCAGAGACTTTTCATTGCCTACCCAATATCCATTCTCCTCTTTTTAATAAAAAGATTCTCAGGTTTCCTTGGAGCTAGGTGTGGGCCGTTTCAAATGGTAGTTGTTGTAGGGGGTAGAGAGGACAGTTCCTTAAATAGGGAAGGGGATGGTCTTGTTGCCAATATTTCCTTCTTGCTAGAGATCCAACATCTAGATTGCGATCTTGAGGATTAAGGATAGTAAAGGGAAAAGATCAAAGAAACCAGAGTCCCTGGTAACTTCAGAAACCACTATACCACCTTTGGGCCCTCACTTGCTTCAGATACATCTGTGTTATTGGTAGCTGAATGTAATTCCTTACTGATCTATTTGTCAAGGGTAATTTTAAAAAACAAAATTCAGTCAAGTAAATTTGAAGATCTGATTGGCTCTATTAAGTGACTTGTGATTCAGGCAGCATCCCATCTAGCAAGTAGAGGAAAGCTGAAGGGAGTTGCACAAAATGCAAGGTTTTTACGAGAAGGAAGGTGAGGCAAGGAAGTTATTAGCAAAAGAGAGAAAAGGATAGGGGTTCTTAATAACAGATGACCTCATCTTCCTTTGGGGGATAGAGGAGGCCCATGTAACAGATTACCTCATTGGAGCTGAGCAGAAAATTCCTGACTGACCAGTTAAGACTGGTAGGGAAGGTTGAAATTGAAAGTAGCTTGGGTATTAAGTCCAGATTTGGTGACTTGGCTTACGTGAGGCCATTCTGGGCCTGTGGTTTTCTTTTTTTTTTGACAGTAGAAACTGAATTTTACCTTTTTCTTTTTTATATCTAATGTTACAGTCCCTAATATATAGCAGACATGCCTGCAAATGTTTGTTTAATATGTAGAATTTTTTGCATCGGGAAAATGTAAGTAATATTATTAAAACTCAACATAAGTAAACACACTGGGGATTTATGACAATTTTTTTTCCTCTTTAACTGCACCCTGTGATCAAGTTCAGGCAGCCCTCTTTATATATTATAAGCTATCAAACGTACACATATACTTTTATTCACTTTTTTAATTCATTTTATAATCCATTTCTTACCAGGTTTCTGGTGCTTGGGGTAAAATGGAAAATTGGGACAATGCCGCACCTGATTTAGGGTGAGAATGTCTTTACATTTGAATATATTTCTGAAAGTGGGATTTATCCCTGAGCCATCTTGATAATTACCTTAGCAAGCTACTCTCATAGAACTTATTTTGAATTTGGATATACTCTTGCTTTTTTGAATATATGCTGCTTCCGGGGAAGGATGGTGTTCGCATTAAACAAACCTCTTTACTTTTGAAATGTTTAGTTAGTATTTAATTGATGGTTCCAAGTTGTTTCCTTTGTTATCTTGTTTACAGAATACAGGAAGAAAACGTGAGGTCATTTATTGCCCAAGTCAGGTGCAGATAATTGATTTGGAGGGCAATCAGGGATTAGGCAAATGAAATAAGGATGCTATTTTAAAATGTAATATCCTGAAACATACCTGATTATATACTTATGATCCTGGATAGATTGAACCAATAAAATCCAAGAAGCATTTTATTTCCTCAGTGCATGTGTGCAGCAAACCCTAAGCAATCCTTTTAACAGGCTTATGGTATCCAACCAGTTTTGCTTTATCTCTTGCGTTCTCCCATAGAGACATTGCAATAAAAATAGATACTCCTACTCAGATTTTTATTCATAATTCCGTGATGTTTGTGCACTTGACGGTATTTATTGCTTACTTCAGGAAGCCCATCTGATTTACCTTTTCAATAAGAACTGATTATAGGAACATTTAGTTGAAGGGTTTACCGCCTCTTCTATTGAGACATACCACTTCTTCCTTTAATCCAAGCTCCCACCAGTAAATCTATCAAGAGGCCTCAGTAACAGATTATTCCTCCTGGTTTTTCCTCTACTCTCTTTATCCTCATAAGAAATACTAAGAAGACATTCAGGCCAGCAGCTTAATTATTTCTTCATTTTTCTCCTCTTTGATGTCTCTTATACTTTACCTTTATAAACCTTGAAAGTCCTAATTTTTGAGCTGTAAAAACCCTCATTCATCTTGATACTAATGGCCAACCTTAAAAGGTATGGAGAGTTTGCCTCATTTTTCGAGGGTAAAATGTCCAATACATGACACCCAGAAGTGTTCTCGTGAATTGAGATTGGAGACACAATCAGAGTTTTCAGCTGCTGTACTAAGTGGAGAGTTTACTCTCTTCATGAACTTGATATCTTTTTTAGTCCGGGGATAATAATATAGGTAACTAAATTTTACCTATTTCTGTTAATTCCCTGGCTTCAGTATCAAATTATGAAATCCCTTGGTTTTCAATTTTTAAGCTCTGAGAAGCCCTGTGTCTCTGTTAGGGTGACAGCATCTCTGTTTCTGGGGAGTCCTTCCTGTGAACACTATAGTTCCCCTTTACTTGCTCATTCTCTTTCTTCTCATTTTGATGGCTCTTGTTTGTTCTGGAAGCTTTGCCAGAAACACCTTACATTCTCAAATGCATGTCAACTTGTCTCCCCATCCCATTAAATTTCCTTCTGCTACCGATATCTGAGACTATCTATAGACCTATCTAAAATCTATTTATGTACTTTTATCTATGAAATGTGAACCTTTTGATGCCCACTAAATTCTAAACACAGAAATATATGCTTTGCACACACTTTAAAATTTAGTTCTCCAAAGAATCTTATAGATAGATATTACCACATTTTATAGAAGAAACTACATTTTAACGTATCTACTTATAATAACAACAAAACAACAACAATCTTTTATTGAATGCCTAGTGTATGGTAGGCGCTGTACTAAGTTCTTTATTTTTTTAATGTGATTATTGCCTTGTTTGAAACTGGATTTAATGCAGTTTAATCATTCTCTAATTTTCATAGCAGCTCAAAAAGTAGAAATCTCATTTTAGAGATGATGAAAAGATCATCTACTTTGTTTATAAACCTCTATTTATTCATTTTATGTTTATACAATCAATCCATTAAAGGCACTTCCTAATTGCCTACCCTTGCCTCATTTTGCTTATTATAGGCCTTCCTCATAGCCAGAAATTGTTATTTATAGCACTTGTTCTGCCTTATGTATTTACGTGCTTTATGAATGTTACTCTCTATACCAAACTAGAAAATATAGCCAAATTAAAATAGAAAAAAATTCTGTTTCCTTTTTCTGGAATATTCTTTTCTTGATTAATTGTCTGGCATCCTTGAGCAAGAGCCACTTATTAGGGGAATATTCTCATCCCTAGGTTAGATCTCTCTTTTAAATATTCCTTTAGCTTTGTGTAATTCCCCTTAAAGAATTTAGCAAGATCCTGATTAGCTAATTTTTGTTTGCTTGCTTGTTTTATTAAGACTTCACTTTTTTAGAACAGTTTTTGGTTTACAACAAAACAGACAGGAAGGTACAGAGATTTTTCATAAACTCCCTGTCCGTACACATGCACAAGCCCTTCCACTATCAATATCCCACCAGAGTGATAGCTTTGTGACAGTCAGTGAACCTACACGGACCCATCATTAGCTCCCAAAGTTCACAGGTTAATTTTGGTCCACTCTTGATGCTGTACATCCTATGGGTTTGGACACACGTGTGATGCCTTGTGTCCACCATCACAGTATCATCTAGAGCGGTATTTTCACAGACCCCAAAATCCTCTGTGCTTTGCCTGTTCATCCCTTCCACCTGCTGGCCCATCCCCAACCACTGATCTTTTCACTGTCTTCCCAGTTTTGTCTTTTCCAGGATATCATATAGTTGAAATGATACAATATGCAGGCTCTTCGGATTGATTTCCTTCACTTAGTAATATGCATTAATTTTACTCCATGTTTTTTCATGGCTCGGTAGCTCATTTCTTCTTAGTGCTGAATAATATTCCGTTGTCTTGATATACCACAGTTTATTTCATGTACTCTGTTCCTGAAGACATATGGGTTGCTTCTGAGTTTTGGTAGTTAAGAATAAAGCAGCTACAAACATCCGCGTGCATGTTTTTGTGTGGATGGAAGTTTCAACTCCTTAGTAATTGATTTTTAAAAAATAAGTTCATGTGGTCAATGTGTATTTATTCCTCCCTTCTCATGTGCCACACAGTGTGCTGGTTTCTGGGTGTGGAGTGGTGCCTGCTTTCATGTCTGCTGTCTCTGGAGAATGTAGGGTCCGTGAGGGCGGACATGTGTCTAGTGTGTTCATCCCTGTGTTCACAGATTCTAACATGGTTCTTGACATGTTGACATATAAAAGACACATCTATATCTAAGAGACTAAGGTTGAAAAGAAGAGGATAAGCAAAGATGTAACAGGCAAATGCAAGCAAAAACAAACCAGGAGGTGTCGTGGTAATATCGGACAGCATTGAATCAAATGCAAACATCTGAAAATGATAATGGTATGATCTTCTGTGAAAAGCTGGTATCGACATTTTTGTGCCATGCAACGAAACATCAGAATTCTTATTTATTGACTAAATAATGAAGCCATGGTGAAACCTTCCTTAACTTCTGTATATATATTTTTTCAGTTTCTTTTTTGCCATAAAATCGCTAGGTATAGGAAGTCCTGTGAAACACTAGGATCTGGCCATCAGCTCCTGAAATTTAAGTGGATTCTTGGATGCGACTCATGAACGTAGTGAAGCGATTCATGGATTATCATAACATATTGAGAAACTGGGGGATTTATTTTTCCTGTGTTAACAAACCTGGGTCACTACCCTATTTTGTGGATTTTTTTTCTTTTATTCTCTTCTGGTAATGCTCTGTCATGTTCAACTCAAATCCATGTGTCTGTGTTTCTGGAGTCTGTGCGCCTTACTCCCTGTGTGCTGTGCCCTTCCACCCAGGCTTCCCTGCCCTTTGTTTCCTCCTGTCACTGTAGGTCAGTTAGGCTTTCGGTGGCAAGTAATAGAAAGAGCTAAATAAAGGGACACAAAGACAAAGGAGTCCTTATTTTAAAATGTTGAAGTCAAATAATTCTTAAAACTACATTAAAAAAATCCAGTTAAACTCTCATTTAAATGTAAAGGTATAATAAATATATTCTCATGCATACAAGAAATCTGAAGGTATATCACACAAAGATGTTCTTTGTACTCCAATAAGAGAAATAAATACAGGAGGCAGCAACAAGATTAAGTGGAAAGGAAGAGTATGAATGAATAGCTTACTAACTGCTAGTTTTATCTTTAAAAAGGCATGACAAAGAAAGCAAACAAAGATAATGTCTGAGCAATATAGAATTAAAAATCTAGGCGTGCCATTTTAAAGTGGGGAGGAAGGAGACCAGTGTATGTCTTATTTTACGGGGAGGAGGTAAGGATATAGATACATCTGAGAAATTATTAGAAAAACATAAACATGATAGGATGACCAATGACCAGAATAGAAAGGGAATGCAAGATTTCAAGGCTAGGAAGAAATTTTGTAGTAGCTGATATAAAGGAGACAGAAAATAAAAAGGAAACCTCCAAAATAATAAAAAATAAACATGACAAAAATATGAAATAACGGAGAAGAAATGTTCTAATGTCACAGTAAATGGATAAAATTTGCTAATTAAACATAGAAACATGGATTGGTTTAAAATATATGATACATGATAAATGAGGCCCCACAAAGAAAGGGTAGACAGCTGGTGTTCAGGAAATTAGCTCATTAAATGCAGAAAATTAAAGCTGGATTCCTACCTTACACCATATAGATAGGTGGATGCCAAGTAAATTAAAGATGTAAATGTGAATGGTCAAGCCATAAAACAAAGCATAAAATCTAGGAGGATATCTTTGGGACCTACAGACTAACAAAAATAATTTCTCACACAAGATTCAAAAATAAGAATCGAAAAGTTAAAAAAAAAAAGAGAGAGAGAGAGAAATGTGACAATATCAAAATGAAGAGATTCCTACTGAATGAAAGATACAATAAACAAAGTCCACACACTGGGCCAAGATATTTGAAACATCTAAAACTTACAAGGAATTCATATTTACAGTAGAAAAGGAAGCTGGAAATCCCCAGGAAAAAGACATACAATCCAGTAAGAAAATGTACAGAAGTTATACACAATTTCACAGGCAAGAAAACTCAAAATCTGACAGATGTGTGAAGAAATGCTCAACATCAATAGTTATCAGAGAAATGTTAATTAGGACAATAATGAGATGACACCTATCACTGAACAGCGTGTGGAATATTAGGAGAAGAAGGCAAGTTTGCGTGAACAGTGAGGAACCCTATTGACCTGTGGTGGGAGGGCTGTTCTGCAGGGCCGCTGGGCAGCATCCAGTAAGATTATGTCTGTGTACACCCAACAACCCCAGACGAGGTTTTTTGTTTTTGTTTTTGTTTTTTTAGATGGAGTGTTAGGTTAATCAATAAAATAGATAAAAATATACGGCATGTTAATATATATTATAGAACCATAGATGCATAAAAAGGAACCAGACAGATATAGAACTAAAAACTAAAAGTCTGGTTCGATTTTTAAGAATAGCATTAATAAGACAAAAGTAAGAAACAGAACATGGCTCGTAGCATGACACTATTCGTGTGATTTAAACACATAAGCACAAACCCCACTGCTTCATATTTTATGAGAATACGTGCATATTTGGAGAAATGAGGTAAATGTCTTTAAGTAGATGGCTAGGAAGGCAGGGTGATGGAGACAGGATCTTGGCATAAAGGGAAAAATGAACAATAGAAGGTCTTGGGTAGCCTGGTGTCCTGAGACGGGGAGAAGGACAGGGACAGGGAAAGCAGAGGGAAAGAACTGGCAAAAGGGAAACGAAATGGGTGGGTGGGAGTCTAGGTGGCGGTTCCCCCTTCACCTGCAGCAGCTCTCTTTCTTGCGCTCTATCACGGGCTTCTGGGTAAGGGTTCACTTAAAAAAAAATTTCTAGTGCTAAAAAAGCAGTTGTACAGACGCAGACCTAGTAGATAAAGGCACGTGCTTGAAAGCAGGTTCCTTAAATTCCACAGCCTGCCCCAACACCATCCGCATGCCTTAGGGTGAAACCCTGAAACCGTCTTTGTTTCCCTATCTGTAAGCTGAGAGTAAAACACCTCTGTTTTTCTTAATCTCTCAAGATTGTTATGATAAGGAAAAAAAAAAGCCTGATGACCCTTGAAATTATATCTAAAATCAATGAGTCATGCAGGAGAGTACCTGTTGCCGTGTTGTGTTAATCTCTAGCATTGTTCTTGCCCAGAGCTTTCTCTGTAGCACCTGTGAGTAGTAAAAAATTACACGGCATCAGACGCATATGCCTATGGAAATCTCTGTGTTCACCCCAGACTCCCCTCCTCACCCCACCCCAGGTGAGTAATGAGATGAGGTCCTCAGATATTCTGCCAGTCAGATACTCCCTTATTAGAAGCAGGTCTAGGCTAGGTTCCCTCAGGACCAAATAAATAGTATGATTTATAAAGCGTCTTGTGTCTATCGTTTCCCTTCTCTTTTTCTGATTTATCTTTTTAATTAATCCAGTGGTTCTCAAACTTTTTGGCCCCAGAGACATTTTACACTCTTAAAAATTATTGAAAACTCCACAGAGCTTTGACTTTTGTGGGTTATAGCCATTGATATTTACTATATTAGATATTAAAACTGGGGTTAAAAATTATTTATTCATTAATTCATTTAAAAATAACAGCATACCCATGGTAGTTAACATAAAAAACATTTTTCAAAGCAAAACTCTCCATTCCAAAATAGATAATATTTTCCAAAAGCAAAAAAAGAAAAAAAATAGAATAGTGGTATTATTTTCAGTTTTGTAAATCTTTTTAGATTCTTATAACTGCTTCCAGAAGAATGTGTTCAGTAAAACATTGAGTTTCGGTATCAAATATTGTCTCGGAAAATTTGTGGCATCGAATACACAACTCTGTGGTTCGAAAAAAGCTTAATATCGGATTTTTGTCTTTCATCTGCTATTGAAAGAGTAGCATTTTCTATTTTAAACTTAATGAAGGAACCAGGAAAACTTGACTTCAACATATTTGTCTCACAAATGACTTTTATAAGGAACATTAAACCTGTCTAGAATAACATTAGGTTGAACTATATGACATTGCTAATATTTGACCAGTTTTTTGACCTGTAAAAACAGAAAATTCATATGGGTTTTTCTAAAAGTATAGGAGAATAAGCCTACTTTTTTTTTTTTTTAAGATTTATTTATTTTAGAGAGCGAGTGAAAAGAGAGCACCAGTGGAAGGAGCAGAGGCAGGGGGAGAGAGAGAATCTCACGCAGACTCTATACTAAGTGAGGGCCCGATTTGGGGCTCGATCCAACGACCCCAAGATCATGACCAGAACCGAAAGCAAGAGTCAGACACTCAACAGACTGAGCCCCCCAGGCACCCTGAGTAAAACCTATTTGTGTTCTTTTAAATGATCTTTATTAAGGAAAAGGTTTAACTTCCCTATGGAAGAATTTAGGTTATACTTCAAGAAAAAGAGTAGTCTCAGAGCAGGGTCCTGAAAAAGTTTGAAGATGTGGTTTATGAGTTGAGTCGTGACTAATGGTGGAAGATTCAAGACAGCCTAGAAATTTATGATAAATTTGTCAGTTCTCACCTTGTAGTTTTGACCACAGTACGTAACATTTTGTTTGGGATGAGAACAGATTTCAATTTTTTTGAAATCAAAATACTGGATATCAGGGGCATAGTTGATAATACCAATCTTAAAACTGTGCATTTTTATTATTGCTAAATAGTTGTTAGAACCCACCATTATAGTACCAGTATAGCAATAATACTTTTCTTTGAATCAGAAGTAAAAATATATTTATAAGTTTGTCCATTCAAAACACTTATTGTGATATATGTATCTAATATTTTATCATATAAATATATATCCCCATAGTGATATTTTTTACTTACAATGTATTCTGTCTTAGACCAAAGCCCATCCTATCAAACCGAAGAGTTATGTAAAGATATTGCTTGGCATTGATGCTTCATATTTTAAAATATAAATAGTCACTGTGTTCTGATATTCTAATGTGCTACAACCAAAGCAATCACTTTTTAATTTATGGTGAATCTAAATTTTAATCATTTTTTTCCCTTGAACTGTATACTAGCGATAAATTATTTGAGAGACAGTGTGAAATGTCCACAAATCTTGTGTGACACTATAGCTCATTTACTGTCTTAAATCAGCAGTGTTTTGCACTGGGAGCTAGGGAACCAGGATTTTTAGCTAAAAGAAGGCGTAGGAAAACTCCAAAAGACTCTTTTTTTGTGGACATCATTGTACAGCAAATTCCAAGCTTTTGTGTGTTTTTTTCTTTCCACTCTCAGTTTTGTCAATATTTAGGTCCATGGCTAGTTAAGATAAAATACCTGCATTTACTGAGTATCTAATCAAAGACCATTCAAAAAATCTACCACCAGTCTTAAAAAATGTGCATAAAGTAGAGGAACACTGAATGAGTATAGGACAGTAGGGATGGAAGGCATATAACAGAGAGTATAATTTTCAGTGGAGAGGACAGGTTCAGGAAGAATAGGAGACATTCCGTTACTGACATTAAGGAAGCAGTACATGGAGTCCGCTAAGGAGAAGACTAAACCGCGTCGGTATCTGCAGCAGCCTGGTGTTCCTGAGTCCTGCCTCCGTATACTGTCCTGTCCAGTGGGGATCTTATTCCCCAGGCCACCTCTCCGATGCATCTCGTGGGGAGGGAAACTGAGACACTGATGCTGGCTGGGGGATGGGCGCTGGGAATTGGCCAAGGAATCATAAATCAAAGAGACGTCTGTCTCTTCTCTAATTAAGTCATGTTCGTTTCTCTTTGGAAAACAATACCAGAGGCTTAAATGTACTCAGGCAAAGGAACGCAAGTCAAATCATTGTTAGGTTCTCTTTTAGCTTATTCTTCTGGGGAGGAACTAACCCCAATATCTTTATGCTTCTCCTCCTAGGCCATGTTTCTGTCCAAACCATTTTCGAATCTAATTTCTGACTCCTGTGTTTTCTATATTGTGCCTGTGGCCTCCCAAACCCAAACACAGTACTCTGTTTAGAAAGACGGTTTAGGGGCATCTGGGTGGCTCAGTTGTTAAGCGTCTGCCTTCGGCTCAGGGCGTGATCCCGGCGTTCTGGGATCGAGTCCTGCATCAGGCTTGTCCACGGCGGGTAGCCTGCTTCTTCCTCTCCCACTCCTCCTGCCTGTGTTCCCTCTCTCGCTGGTTGTCTCTATCTCTGTCGAATAAATAAATAAATAATATCTTAAAAAAAAAAAAAAAGACGGTTAACTCATGCTAAGTCAAAGCATGGAGGGTGGGTAAAGCCATATGACTCTTCGTATTTATATGCACAGACCATGATGTAAGTGAAATATCATAGCCAGATGGGATGTAGCCCGCTCTACCTTCCTCTTTCTGCCCCAAGAGAAGCTCCTTTCTTTTCTTCCTTAGTTACTCTCCTCTCTCTGACTGAGAGATGCGTTGGACAGAAGTATCATGGATGGACCTTGGATCATGAGTGTTTGAGAAATATATAATATAATGTGCTTGATAAAAACCACCTACAGTATTTTCTGGGATGTGCATATGATAGGAAATTAGACAGGATGCTAAAATATATGTTGGGAGAGGATAGCACATTTTCCCCCTAGCGGAGAAATCAGCGTGGCATAATATCTTTGTTTACTTTTCAAAAAAATTTGCTAATCTGTTATCCTGGGCATAGAAATTGAGGGGAGGCATAGAGGCATTTTACAAGAACTATGATTTATTAAGATATAATATTAATTTGCCCTAAAAGCCTCTGTCTCTCTTTCAAGAATATGTATTGTATTTAAAATTTTAATCATATCACCCCTCCACCCTGCTGTTTTCTCCTTATCTGTGCTTCTGATCTGTCTTTTTTACACTGATCCTAGAACAAGCATGACAAGGCAGGTAGATGGAGCAGCATGGGACTGCCTGAGTTACAGGCTCATTCTCATAAAGGAGCTGATAAGCACCAGTGTGTAGAGAAATGCCCATTTAGTTACAATTTTGGAGAAGGCTTTGCTGAATATTTTAGGTACGAGTCTTGTTTACCATTTTAGTTCTTTTGATGTCACTGATTACGTGAAATGCTGATTCAGGCAGTAAGCTCATAGAAATTCTATGGCAAGTGGTTATATTGCCCCTAGTAAGAATCTTGATTTAAAGTAACTCTGACCAAGACCAACAATACCGCACAGGTTTCCATGCTTCAGAGAGCACTTACTCTCAGAAATTCCCTTCAAAAATGTGTTGGCTCTCACTGTCTTGGTTTCCTCCCATGCAATTGTCTGACAATATCTCAGTAATGGGGCAGCTCTGTCCTATAAATAGCTTCAGAAAATAACTTCATAAACACAATGCAATTATACAAATAAGATTTAAAACAACTTTGAAAAAGATAGTTTTAAACTAATTTGATTAAAGCCATAAATTATCCTTTATCTCTTTCCTTGTTACCATTCATGGTTTGACACTTGTGGAATAAACTGATGTTAATATAATGCATTAGGAAGAATTCCCCTCCTGAGAGCCAGTGTAGCTTAGCAAAGTGATATTTAATGTTTTCTATCATATTTATTTAACTAAAATGGCTGATTAGATGTTAAACAGAACAGAGGTTAATGATCTTTGTTATTGGTATTATAAAAAATTAAAAAAGAATAAAAGAGAGTTAATGATGTATGCCATTATTGTTATTATGGAGATTAAAAACATGCAGTTGTTGGCTGCCGTGAAAAAATGGGCACCAAGCTGTGAGTAATTAGCAAAAGTATATTATCTTCTAAACTTATAACTGATTACTTTGTTTGGCTGTAGTACTTTTTAACGTTGGTCTTCATTGGCTTCAAGATAATATATAAATCTGTATATTATTTTAAAACTAAGTGATGAAAGCAAACTTGTGATTTTCTACATGTGAGAAAGAACCAGTGAAATCTACAGCCAACACCAAAGGAAAACACATGGGAAGAGACAAGATAGCCAACTATTTCTAGACATGGGGAAGTCAGTGGGAACCTGTCGGAAGAAACTTTCAAGACCCTCGTTAGCTTTGGGAGCAATCAAAACTTCTAACTCTTTGACCACCTCCACTGACCAAGGAAGGCTCTTTGTTCTTTGGATTGTTCGGTGAAAAGACTTCTGTTTTCCTTTTCCCCACATGCATTGTTTTTAGGATTGCCAGATTTAGGAAGTAGCCAGGTAGGTACCCAGTTACATTTAGAATTCAGATAGATTATGAATAATATTTTCGTATAAGTGCCTCCATGCAATATTCTGGACCTATTTATATTAAAAAATTATTTGTTATTTATCTGAGAGTCCAATTTAACTAGGAATCTTGTGCTTTATCTGGCAACTGTAATTATTTTGAGCTTTTTGAGTTTTATTGCACTAGCCCTGGCTAATAAATTCAGACATTAGATTTGAAATGGAATGTTCTCAAAGGCATAAAAATGCAAGTATGACTCCTTTGTAATTAAAGTGAAATTTGCAATGTTTTCTAAACTATACCATCATTTGTGTATACAGAAATCACAACAACATTTATGTCTGTTTATACAATGTATTTCTACATGGTTGGCCTACATAAATTTCTAAGTCAGGGTGTCTTTTCGTAAGTTCTCCATGTCCCTGGTTTCATAGCTTGAGATTCTTCAGTAGATGGGTATGACTGAGTGTAGAAACCATATGATAGTGAAATGTGTGTTAGAACCTATTGATCTGTTACTGACTTTGGCCATCCTTCAACATTCCCTCTGCCCGGCATCCCTAACCCTGGTCACCAAAGGACAAATAATGTCCAAATAGTTATAGATTTCTAATTGCTTGTTGAGGAGATTACTAATGCATACTCTTTTTATTACTTTTACAAGGAACTAATGAGAGATCTGCTAAGAAAGGTTGGGATATTTGAGTACTGATGAAATTTACAAAGGTAATTTTTAAAGTTAGCAGTTAAAGTAAAATTTTTTTACACCATTGCATTGTTTTGTGCTTCATGCCTAAAGTGAGTAAAATTTGCAGGGGTGGGGTGGTATGTGAAAATATGCTTGATTTAGTCCTCTAGGGTGTTTGTTGGATTTTCATAGTTTGCTACTAATTATGTTATTCTAGAAGGAAGGACGTATTAGGCTGAGGGGTTTTTTTCTTTAAGTCATTAGACTCCATTTCTTTAGAGGAAACAGAAAAATAAATTTATCCTTGATCTTGATCCAATTTGGATGTAGGTCAACAAAGGTGTGATTTCCTAAGAGGGATAATCCTTTATTTTTGTGTTGCTATCAGGGAAGAGTGTTGTGTAAAAAGAATCCATGTATTTTTAATAGTTAAATATGAGTTAAGCACGTTGACTTCTATCCTGACTTTTTAGCTGCCATTTGTTTATAGGCAAGTTTTCTTAAACTTGTTGATAGATATATTTTATATTTATACCGAGACATAGAAAAACTCAAAGTCTTTGTATTGAATCCATCATTCAACTAAAATTTAAGTTTTACTTAATACTTTTTAGAAATTGAATGCTGTGTGGTCACAGAGACCCATTAAGATGGGACCATATGAAATTGCTAATATTTGTCTGGTTTTCATTAAAAAAATGACAGCATTATATAGTACATTCAGATACAAGCTCTTTTGTCTTCCCTGAAGAAACTTGGGACTATAAGCAGTATACAGTAATACATGGAAAGTTGTGGTCATATAGACTATTACTTCTCATACGTTTGTCATCCATGTGTGTTGAATACCATCTGCATTTCTATCTACTTAGTTTTTTTTTCATTGAGTCAGTTTTTATGCTTGGTCTTAGCCAAAAGGCTGAGAAGTGGTCATTGAGTCACTTTTTAAAACTTAACTAAATGTTTTTTTTTTTTTTAAGTAGTATTATCCATTAAAGCATGTTAGTTTGTAATGCTAGCTACATATTTCCTAATAGCTCTCATGTTCATCTGTGTACCACCTTATCCTCTGAATGGGACTTGCATCACACCTTGGAAAACCACTAGCATCGATAGAAAATGCTATAGTAGTTCTGCTATATTAGACATTTTTATTCAGGCATGGACGTAGGCCACCACGGAGAAAGTTCTGTTTTCAATAACATAAATCTGAAACAAAAATGGAGAAAACAATTTTTCCCCTAAATTCTATATTAGGTTATAGGATATATTAGGTTGAACCATAAGAAATCAGTATTGTTACGGATCAAAAATATTTGCATAAGGGTGCTGGGTGGTTCAGTTCGTTAAGCATCCAACCCTAGGTTTTGGCTCAGGTCATGGTCTCATGGGTGGTGGGATAGAGCCCTGTGTCAGGCTCTGCACTCGGCAGGGAGTCTGCTTGAAGGTTCTTTCCCTCTGCCCCCGCCTTGCTTGCACATGCACACACTCTCTCTCTCACGATAAATAATCTTCAAAAAAAAAAAGCTTGCATATTGGTAATTTCATATAGCTTACTCTAGTATGTAGTGGAAAATATTCATTTTCCTGAGAGAAATTAAACCAACGTTATAGTTATAGATTATCTATGAAGATATGCAATATATTTGTCAGATAGGATTTCCTACTGTGCATTGCCACAAGTAACTTACAGAGAGACTCACTCCCTTGGCCATTTTATAGCGGTATTTGTACTGACCTTTTATATAAAGCAAGTGAAAGCAGTGACGGTAGTAGTAGGACTAGATAGAGTAGCATATCTGCTTATGATTACCCGTATCTTACTCTGATTAAGTGAGACATCTACAAAGAAGATCACCTCTTACCAGATAGATCGTTTGCCTCCTATCCACAGCCAGTCAAGTGGATAGAAGTATATCAACATAGCTGGGAGCAATCATCATCTTGCTAAGTGTATGGAAGGCAGACAGGCATGAGATATGTGCACATGAATTGTCCTCTTTCAAAGGTCAGGTCACTACATTGCTAGTGTATGCTTGGATGCAGTATGCCCAAATGTCCAGAGTTTAATTTTTCTGATGTCACCCCTTGGATCCCATAATAAGTGGTGACACTGGAAGATAGTAAGAAAATAACTAGAAATTTCAATAGCATAAAATAGATTTTGCTACCTTCTGTAGAGCCAGAATGTCTAAGAAGATATGCCTAATTCCTGTTGTGCAATTATGTTTTTTTCTTTTCAACAGGTACTTATCATTATTTCTTCTTTTAAAAATAAGTGTTTTTTTGGGAAATTGAACTATTACAAATACAACAAATAAATGCAATGCATTATAAATAGAGAGAAGTTCATATAGTGTTAGCTATTTAAAGGACTTAATTTGTTTTTGGAAAAGACATTGGTTTTCACAATTCTATAATTCTCTTTTGGGTGATGGCACTTAAGACGTTTTTCCAGTGAGAAGACATAATGGTGGTGGGACAGTAGAAGAGGGAAAGTCATGCTGAAACAAGTATAGAATTTATTTATTTATTTTTAAAGCTAAAAAAAGTTTTATTGAGGTATAATTGCATATAATAAACTGTACATATTTAGAGTGTAGAATTTAAGTTTTGACTTAAGTATATACCCATGAAATCATCATCGCAGTGAAGATAATGAACATCTCTATCATCCCCCAAAGTTTCCTTATGCCCCCTTGCAGTTCTAGCCTCTCACCCCTTCTTACTCTCCTATCTCTATACAACCACTGAGCTGCCTTCTGTCACTATAAATTAGTTTGCACTCACTAGAATTTTATATAAATAGAATGGAACAGCCTGCACTCTTTTTTGTCTGGCTAAGCTCACTCAACATAATTATTTTGAGATTCTCTTATGTTGTTGCATGTATCAGTGGTTTATTCCTTGTATTGCTGAGTGATATTCCATTGTATGGGTGTACCACAATTTGTCTACTCACATACGTGTCGATGGACATTTGTGCTATTTCCAGTTTTGGCTTTTTCAAGTAAAGCTGCTCCGCGCATTCAACTGCTAGTCTTGATATAGCATTTAAATTGGTGAACACATAGAAAGTGTCCAATAAATATTTTATTTAAATACATATTCCAAAAATTACTTGAAAGTGATAGTCAACTTTAATGATTTTTCTATTTTCATTAAGTGGCTTTAGCATTTTTTTAAGTTTCTCTTCAAATCTGGGTATAGCTCAACCTCAGAGATACCATTCTGAATGATTTAAATCTATTTGTGTATAATGAATACAAATGAATAATTAGATAATTTATAGAGATTTTATGCTGGGTTAATACACACATTTTTAGTATACAGTAATTTAATGGGGTAGGTCTTAGCTGCATGCCTAATAATTCTTGAACATGCCTAGCAACATTTTCAATTGTTACTTTAACATATAGTCTTTGAAATGTTCATAAATTTTAACTACTATAATTCTTATATACTTCATAACATAATGTGTCACCGAGGAATGCCTCTTTCGTAAATAAACCTAGAAAGAAAACATGGAAGTTGTATATTCAATGTTAAATGAAATTTTACGAGACAATATTTGATATCTATAATAAGCTTACTTACTGAATATATTCTATTAGAAGTTAATGTGAATAAGTAGACAAACGTCTTTTTTTGAATGGGATATCTTACAGTTATCAAAATGGACAAAGAAGCTAGGGTAACTTCATTAATTATCCCAGGATTTCTCCAAAGAATCAACAGTTTTGAAAATGTTATAATGGTGTTTTTTATCTCCTGTTGGACAGAAATACAGGTGCTTTATGAAGCGATTATTCACTTGTAAATTCTATTTTAATAGATATTAGCTATGTATTGTTGCATATTTAAAATATCATGTTCATTTAGTAATTCAACAAAATCTGAGTTTTTAAGCAGTAATCATTTTCCATTCTGCTTTATTTATTAAAATGCATCAAAATTATGTTAAAATGTCTTGGGAATATAATAAAAATGGGCACATATAAATATCTTGGTAGAAATGTATTTATTGCTGTCGCTAGTCTAGTGAAAAATTTGTAATTGATAATATTTACGAGCTGGTGGCGGCAGAAATATAACATAGTGGGTAATTTTCTTCAGCCATTCTTACAAATGATTTCAAAAACATTAGGTTAAACATAAAATTTGGCAAAAAAAATTTTGCACTAGCGCCACCCACATCAGCTGTGGTGAATTACTTTGGATAAGGTCTTAGTATTACTCATTTCTCTTGCTACATTAGATGATGAATGCATAATTTCAAAATAACCAGAGCACAAATACATAACAGAAGCACAAATATGTTGGAAAACTTTTGAGAGTTTGTATATTCCTCACAGGATGGAAATGGGTTAGTAAATCATTCTTTCAAATCAGATTTATTTTCACATCATATATTTAAAAGCTATAATTCAGGGACTCTGCTTGTTTTGTTTTCTTCCATTATCAGCAATAACCTAAAAAATCTTTAATCTTTCATAGTACAGGTTCAGTATTAGCTGTCAGATAACATGTTTCGCAGGTTAATTTTCTATTGAATTTCTGCACTTTTGATAGCAGTCATAACATTCTAACTCTTTATTTCTTCCATGAAGCACAGTGTCAGAGGAGATGATTTCTTGTCTGGATTTGTATTTTGTAAGAACATACCCAATACAGTGAAGTCTTATATTTGATACTAGGATCATAGTTTGTATACAGCGTTTTTGGTTGTATATAGTTTAGAATGCAGAGTTCATCCTTCCTGGTTTTCTTTGAACATGAATCTTGCTTGTCTTTGTCTTATTTTCCCCCTTCCATTTAATTATTAAGTAGAAAACAATCTTGATAGTAAGTAGTACATAGGAAAATACTGTAAGTTAAATTAAAGGCAATTTAAGGACAGTTAAGTAGTTAATATTATTTTTTTTAACAGAACAAAATTTATAAACCTGTTTCTGTGTTTATGTGTGAACATAAAGTACTTTGATACAGTTATAGCACCAGAAAGAATTGCCTTAAAGATAAAGGCTTCAGCTCCATCATGTACATTGATTGACAAAGAAAATATTAATCTCTATAACAAATGCAATTTTGAGTTACTAGTTATTTTATTATGAAAATAACATAGATGTGAATGTAATTAAATTCAGATATCATCAGTACAATATTTTTGGGAAAGAAATAATTTCTAAAATTAACTCCAGAATATAGAAGAGTTATCTAAAATAATTTTTCAGGAATAGAAAAAGAAATATGGAACTTCTATTTCTGGTAATATAAAACACAATAAGCTTAAAAATTTCATTTGTATAAAATATCTTGTGTTTTGGAGCAGCATCTTTGAAAGATTGTATGCTTAGAAACTTTTATATAATTTGACATTGCTTCAATATTTTAAGTGTATTTTACTAAATTGATGGTCTGTAAAGGATAGGAAATTAAAAACAAAACCCAAAAAATCCTAGTCCTTTACCTTAGGTGTTTGAGAAACATTGGCCTAGAGCTTTAGGGTTTTTTTTTTTTTTAAGAATTTATTTATCTATTTGAGAGAGAGAGAGAGGGAGAGAGCATGCAGGAGCAGCGGGAAGGGGCGGAGGGAGAGGGAGAAGGAGAAGCATACTTCCTGCTGAGCAGGGAGCCCTGTGCAGGGCTAGAGTTTTCAGTTTAACAGGCTAACACACTGCGCAAAGACAGATAAAATGTTGGGTTTGCAAAGATTGGGAGGTCATATCTAATATTCTTGTAAAAGTGATGTGTTCTTTGTGGACTAACAGTAACAACAACAAAAAGCAAATAATGAAAAATAAATGATGTCAACAATAAACTTGCTCTGCAGAAAGAGTTTGTGGGATTACTTCAGCTTTGGGTAAATGGAAAATGTCTCCCATGAGAATCTTTAACAATTCCTTCCTAACACAGTTTGAAACCCCAAGTTGTGCTACCTGTATGGTCTCACAATTAGTAAAAAATTACGTATAAAGTATTTCTGGTATAGAGTTTTCCAGATATTAATCTCTTTCCAAATAATGCAAAGACCTAGGTCTGCTTTATTCTAATAAGCTCCCTTCCAATTTATATGCTATTGTTATTCAAGTTAATAATACTACGAAACAGAATCTTTTTTTAATTTTTTTTATTATACTATGTTAGTCACCATACAGTACATCCCTGGTTTCTGATGTAAAGTTC